>NC_053133.1:5932199-5965308 GCF_010015445.1 Perca fluviatilis | reverse complement strand
CCCGCAGTCACGTATCATTCAAGTATTAGCATGTCGAAAAAAGCGCTAAAAAAAGCCCAGCATAGCATAAATCGAAAAAAAGATTATTAGCGACAGGTGATCCTCGAAAAGCGTGCCAAAAATCATAGCAGTATTAGCATATCTGGCGTGATAAAACCATAGTATTAGCAAGTACGTCTAAAAAAAGCGGATAAAAACCATAGTCCAGCATGTTCTAAAAGTGATAAAAAGCCCATTAGCATAGTAATACGTGAAAAAGGATAAAAAAGCATAAAGATCCCCGAAAAAAAGCTGACAAAAAAGCCCACAGTATATCAAAAGTGATAGCGCCCACAGCATTAGCATAACGAAAAGCGATAAAAAAGCCCATAGTCCAGTACGTCGAAAAGTGATGCGCCCACAGCGACAGTACGTACGGGATAAAAAGCCAGTATAGCATAAATTCAAAAAAGCATACGAAAAAAGTGATAAAAAAGCCCATAGATAAAGTATTGCGTGATAAAAGCCCATAGCATAGCACGCGATAAAAAAAGCCACAGTGACAGTATGTCAAAAAGCATATCAATCGAAAAATCGTGATAAAAAAAAGGCCATATAGCATAATCGAAAAAAGCTCCACAGTATTAGTATGATAAAAGGCCATTAGCATAATTACGTGAAAAGCATGTCGAAAAAGTGATAAAAGCGATAGTATTTATCAAAAGCCAGATATCATCGCAAGTGGATAAAAAGGCCATAGTATCTAAAAAAGCATAGCATATCGAAAAAAGTGATAAAATCATAGCATAATTATGGTGAAAAAAAGATGAAAACACCCATAGCCGAAAAAAAAAAGCGGACGAAAAAGCCCATAGTATAGCATGTCAAAAAAAAAGCCATAGTGACATTATACCGAAAAAAGTGTTGAAAAGCCATCAGGAGGCATGCCCGAAAAAAAGTCGGCATAGTATCGAAAAAGATAAAAAGTCATAGATAGCATGTCCAAAAAAGTGATAAAAAAGCCTACAGTACGTCAAAAAGTCAGCATGGCAGCATCCGGAAAAAAGTGATAAAAAAAAAAAAAGCCACTGTAATAGTACGTGGCGCTAAAAAGCTCAAGATAGTATCGAAAAAGGATAAAAAAGGCCATAGTGACAATATGCCCAAAAAAGGATAAAAAAAGCCATAGCATAGCATGTCGAAAAAAAAAAGTCATAGTATTAGCATGTCGAAAAAGTGATAAAAAGCCTTTGCATAGTATGCCCAAAAAAGTGATAAAAAGCCTACAGCATAGCACACAAATCGAAAAAGCGATAAAAAAAGCCATAGCATAGCATAACGAATAAGCCATAGTGACAGTACGTCGAAAAAGGATAAAAAAAGCCATAGCATAGCATGTCAAAAAGCCATAGCATAATATCGAAAGGAGCAGGATAAAAGGCCATAGCATAATATGTCGAAAAAAGTCATAGCATAGTATCTAAAAAGTGGATAAAAAGCCATAGCATAGCATAAATCGGTGCCTGTGCCTGGCATAGCATGTCGAAAAAAAGCGGATAAAAAAGGCCTGGCATAATATGGGGTCGAAAAAGCCCATAGTAATCCGTACGGGCCGAAAAAAAGTGATAAAAAGCCATATGGCGGCGTCAAAAGCCATAGTGAGCATTGGTCGGTGGATAAAAAGGGCCATGGCATAACATGTCGAAAAAGCATAGTATCGAAAAGTGATAAAATCATAGCATAACATGGTGAAAAAAGACGAAAACACCATAGCCAGGCGGATGAAAAAGCCCATAGACAGGCATGTCAAAAGCTCATGCAGTATGAGGATCCGGTGCTGATAAAAAAAGCCACTGAAAGTGCCAAAAAGTCAAGGTCGGTGGACAGGCAAGGAGACAAACAGGAGGAAAGGAGGATAACCGAGGAGGAAAAGAGGAGGAATGGAAAATATAGACAAACAGGAGGAAAACAGGAGAAATAAATAGGAGGAAACAGGAGGAAGGAGGAAAGAGAGGAAATGGAGAGGAATGGAATAACTGAGGAGGAAAGATGAAATGAGGAGGAGGAAAGGAAAGGAGAGATAAACATGAAATGGAAACAGGAGGAAAATGAAACAGGAGAAATGAAACAGGAAACAGGAGGAAGGAAGGAGGAAATGGAAGTGGAACAGGAGAAATGGAAGAGAGAGGAATGGAAGGAGAGGAGGAAATCCCAGCACGTGCCGGATAAAATCGAAAAAAGGATAAAAAACCATACGCCGCCCAAAAGGATAAAACCATAGCATAAGACAACGTGCCCACAGCATATCGGTCGAAAATCGTGATTGCGCCACAGCGCGACATCGACAACCTACAGCATAGCATCCGGATAGTGACAATCGATCGAAAAAAGCCCAGACAGCGTCCGGGCGACGTGCCCATAGCATAGTACGTCTGCGCGATAAACGCCCACAGACAGCACGTCCCAAAAAGTGACAAAGCCACGGCATCAAAAGCCAATAGTATATCGCCCGAAAATCGTGGATAAAAAGGCCATAGCATAACAAAAAAGCCTAAAAAAGGATAAAAGCCACAGCATGTCAAAAGCCACAGAGCACAGGAAAGATGAAACACGAGAGAAAGGAAAGGAGGAGGAGACAACCAAGGAGGACACAAGGAGGCAGGAAGGATACAGACACGAGAGACAGGACACGGAGGAAGGAATGAGACAGGGAGGAAATGGCCAAATGGAGAAGGAGCCGAAAGGAAGGACAAGGAAAGAAACGACCAAGGAGAAGGAAAGGAGGAGTGGCCACACAGATAACTGAGAAAGAAAACACAGGAGGAGGAAACAGTGAAAAAGATAAAAGAGCCCAGGAGGAATGGAAACATGAGAGGAAACGAAAAGGAGGAAGGAGAAAGAAAAATGGAAGAGAAAATGAAATGAAGAGAGAGGAAAATGGAAACAGCAAACAAGGAGAGAAAGTGGAGGAAGGAACAGGAATGAGGAAGGAAAGAGGAATGAGGAAGGAAGAGAGGAAATGAATAAGGAAATGGAAGATGGAAAGGAAGAGGAGGTGGAATGGAAGGAATAGTGCATAATATGTCAAAAAAAGATGAAAAGGAAAAAGGCAAGAAAAAAGTCATAGTGAGCATAGCATGAAAAAAAAGTGATAAAAAAGCCATAGTATAGTATGTCAAAAAAAGCCATAGTATATTGTCGAAAAAAGTGATAAAAAGGCCATAGTATAATATGTCGAAAAAAGTCATAGTATAGTATGTCGAAAAAAGTGATAAAAATCATAGTATAATATGGTGAAAAAAAGATGAAAACACCATAGTATAGTTTGTTGAAAAAAGTGATGAAAAAGCCATAGTATAGTATGTCGAAAAAAAGCCATAGTATATTATGTCGAAAAAAGTGATGAAAAAGCCATAGTATAGTATGTCGAAAAGATAAAAAAGTCATAGTATAGTATGTCGAAAAAAGTGATAAAAAAGCCATAGTATAGTATGTCAAAAAAAGTCATAGTATGGTATCTCGAAAAAAGTGATAAAAAAAAGCCATTGTATAGTATGTCGAAAAAAGTGCTAAAAAAGTCATAGTATAGTATGTCGAAAAAAGTGATAAAAAGGCCATAGTATAATATGTCGAAAAAAGTCATAGTATAGTATGTCGAAAAAAGTGATAAAAATCATAGTATAATATGGTGAAAAAAAGATGAAAACACCATAGTATAGTATGTCGAAAAAAGTGATAAAAAGCCATAGTATAGTATGTCGAAAAAAGTGATAAAAATCATAGTATAATATGGTGAAAAAAAGATGAAAACACCATAGTATAGTATGTCGAAAAAAGAGATAAAAAGTCATAGTATAGTATGTATGTACGTAGGCATAGGTAGATGAGGGGGCTGAGTGGATAAGGTGATGGGCTGCTGATCCTTTGTGCTCTGCAGGGGATTTGTCAACCCCTTAAACCATAGTGAGTTGTTCTGCTACTGTTAGTCTCAGCATAATAACTGGATTCTTTCAAATAATTATCTTTGCTACAGTCTTATCAGTTTCACAGATCGCAGGAAATGCTAATGTTGTCAGTACTTTAAGATACTATGTCGAAAAAGCCATAGTATAGTATGTTGAAAAAAGTGATAAAAGGCCATAGTATAGTATGTTGAAAAAAGTGATAAAAAAGCCATAGTATAGTATGTCGAAAAAAGTGATAAAAAGGCCATAGTATAGTATGTCGAAAAAAGTGATAAAAAGTCATAGTATAGTATTATAGTATTACAGTTTTTCTCGATTGTTTACACACATTTTCTGAAAGCATGCCTCATATTCTCAGAACTCTACACACAATTCCAAAGAACACACACACAATGGGCAAAACTCCTCAATGCTCCTGTAAAATTAAACTTTACATTCAAAATAATGTTATTTCTTCTCAAAAGGGTATTTTGTTTTCAAATGACACACACAAACCATCATATGAACAGACATTTATAAGAACCAGATGAACACTGATGTGCTCAATGTAAAACACTGAAAACACTTCTCCATTCATCATAATGACTTAGGCCTTTTTTTTGGTTCAGTGTTACACTTGCTACAGACAGTACATAAGTGTGTTGTAAAAGAATTTGAGAATATTGTTGTTATACTCAAAACACAAATACACGGTAACAAATATATTTTATTTTTCCCACAAAAACAATGTACACCGTGTACATCCCATTCCAAACCAGCACAAAGTTTCACATACAGTGGTCTACATACAAAACAGAAGAATTTACTGTATACAGTTACATAAAATAATACCCTAAAAAAAAAAAAAAAAAAAAAAACTATGCTGCATCCTCTCTTCTGTTTTGGTCTGGCCACAGCACCTCATCCACGTCACAAGCAATGTTTTCCCTGGCCAAGCAGCGGGGGAAATATCGCCTAGCATGGAGATTCCAGCCATGAAAAGCATCAGCTGCTATATCTCCACATGCGTCTTCCATAGCTTGGAGAAGAGGTATACGCGTTTGTGGATTTCTGTCATATACTTTCCATCGCCAGGCAGAAAAAAATTCCTCAATAGGATTGAGGAATGGAGAATATGGAGGGAGATAAAGGACTAAAAAGCGTGGGTGGGCAGTGAACCAGTTATGAACCAGAGCAGCCCTGTGGAAACTTACATTGTCCCAAATGACAACATACCTGAGCTGCTCTGGGCCATCTACCTGATCTGGTGGAATGAGTGTGTGGTGTAGGGTGTCCAGGAACGTGATCAGATGGGCAGTATTGTAGGGGCCAAGGGTAGCATGGTGATGGATGACGCCTTGTTGGATAATCGCTGCACACATTGTGATGTTCCCTCCGCGCTGGCCAGGGACTTCAACAATGGCACGCTGGCCGATGATATTCTTCTTTCATCTTTTTGTGAGGTTGAATCCAACCTCATCAATGAAGATGAACTGGTGCTCCACTGCAGCCACCTCTAGCTCAAGGACTCTCTGTAACACACATGACAATATCAGAAATAGACATGGAGTGGTCACTATTGTGGAGCACAATCATTATGATTATAATACTGAAATATGTATAATTTATACAGTGTTGAGAGTATGCATCAATTGTGGGATTGTATAGGACTCACTTGCACATAGTTATGTCGCAATTCTTTGACTCTTTCTGAATTGCGTTCAAATGGCACCCTGTAGACCTGCTTCATCCTCAGATTATTTCTGCGCAAGACACGGTCCAGTGTTGATGAGCTTACCCTATCAATATTTTGAAACATCTCATTGTTTTCTAGGATTTTTCTTTGTATTTGCCGTAATGTTAGGACCATGTTGATTATTTCAGTTTCCTGTTCAGGAGACAGAAGACGTTCCCGACCACCTTGTGTTGGTAATCTTTCAGTTCTGCCAAACAAATAGTAAAATACTGTAAATACAAAGTAGTAATACATTTCCCAAATACTTGAAACATACTTTATTTTTACAGTCCTACAGAACAGTCCACAGGCAATACTGTACTACTGTACTCACTGAGTACTGTATTGATATGTAGTACTGCAATTTTCTAGTGAGAGTATTTCTTACCTATTCTCATTTCGGAAAGTCCGGATGATGGATCCTACAGTGTACCTGCTCAAATTTGGCTGTACTCTTTGCCCAGCTTCCCTCATTGTTAGACCATGGTTGACCACATGATCAACCAAAGTGGCTCGGATCTCATCAGAGATTACGGTCCTTGGCCTTCCCCTTCCTCGTCCTCGTCCTCCCCGTCCTCCCCGTCCTCCTCCTCCTCTTACTCTTACTCTCACTCTCACTCCTCTGGCTCTGCCTCTGTTTCCAATGTTGGCATCCATTGCTCCAAAACAGAAGAGCTCACCTGTTGCCCTTTTATGCTAAAGCTCTGATTGCTAATTGTAAAACTGTGTGATGGGTGTTTGCCCATGTGATGAGTCAGTGTTCATATTTGAATGTTAGTGTGTTTCTTGTGAAAACAAGAGATTTTCTGCATGGAAATTGTGCCAAATGCAGAGAAATTGTGTGTAGTGTTTTGAAAAAAGTGTGTTTTAGAACTGAAATTTGAGTGTAAAGCAGGAATTGTGCTTGTAGTTCAGCAGAATTGGTTAAGGGGGTTGGTGCATGAGTTACATGTTGTGGTCATTGTGTCTCAAGTACCAGTAATTGTGTGTAAACAATTGAGAAAAACTGTATTATTATCACTTTTTTCGACATACTATACTAAGACTTTTTTTTTATCACTTTTCGACATACTATACTATGGCATTTCATAACTTTTTTCGACATACTATACTATGGCATTTCATAACTTTTTTCGACATACTATACTATGGCTTTTTTTATCACTTTTTTCGACATACTATACTATGGCTTTTTTTATCACTTTTTTCAACATACTATACTATGACTTTTTATCACTGTTTTCGACATACTATACTATGACTTTTTTTGACATAGTATCCTAAAGTACTGAAAACATTAGCATTTCTCTGTGAGAAACTGATAAGATTGTAGCAAAGATAATTATTTGAAAGAATCCAGTTATTATGCTGAGACTCAACAGTAGCAGAACAACTCACTATGGTTGGACAAGGATGGGATTCAAACCCACGCATGCAGAGCACAAAGGATCAGCAGCCCATCACCTTATCCACTCAGCCCCCTCATCTACCTATGCCTACGTACATACATACTATACTACAGCCTTTTTATCAATTTTTTTGACATACTATACTATAGCCTTTTTATCAATTTTTTCAACATACTATACTATAGCCTTTTTCGACATACTATACTATGGCTTTTTTATCACTTTTTTCGACATACTATACTATGGTGTTTTCATCTTTTTTTCACCATATTATACTATGATTTTTATCACTTTTTTCGACATACTATACTAAGACTTTTTTTTATCACTTTTCGACATACTATACTATGACTTTTTTATCACTGTTTTCGACATACTATACTATGACTTTTTTCGACATACTATACTATGGCTTTTTTATCACTTTTTTCGACATACTATACAATGGCTTTTTTATCGCTTTTTTCGACATACTATACTATGGCTTTTTTATCACTTTTTTCAACATACTATACTATGGCCTTTTTATCACTGTTTTCGACATACTATACTATGACTTTTTTCGACATAGTATCCTAAAGTACTGACAACATTAGCATTTCTCTGCGAGAAACTGATAACATTGTAGCAAAGATAATTATTTGAAAGAATCCAGTTATTATGCTGAGACTCAACAGTAGCAGAACAACTCACTATGGTTGGACAAGGATGGGATTCAAACCCACGCATGCAGAGCACAAAGGATCAGCAGCCCATCACCTTATCCACTCAGCCCCCTCATCTACCTATGCCTACGTACATACATACTATACTATGACTTTTTATCTCTTTTTTCAACATACTATACTATGGCTTTTTATCACTTTTTTCAACATACTATACTATGGCTTTTTTATCACTTTTTTCAACATACTATACTAGGGCTTTTTTATCACTTTTTTCGACATACTATACTATGGCTTTTTTATCACTTTTTTCGACATACTATACTATGACTTTTTTATCACTTTTTCAACATACTATACTATGGCTTTTTTATCACTTTTTTCAACATACTATACTATGGCTTTTTTATCACTTTTTTCAACATACTATACTATGGCTTTTTTCGACATACTATACTATGGCTTTTTTATCACTTTTTTCAACATACTATACTATGGCTTTTTTATCACTTTTTTCGACATACTATACTATGGCTTTTTTCGACATACTATACTATGACTTTTTATCACTTTTTTCGACATACTATACTATGGCTTTTTTCGACATAGTATCCTAAAGTACTGAAAACATTAGCATTTCTCTGTGAGAAACTGATAAGATTGTAGCAAAGATAATTATTTGAAAGAATCCAGTTATTATGTTGAGACTCAACAGTAGCAGAACAACTCACTATGGTTGGACAAGGATGGGATTCAAACCCACGCATGCAGAGCACAAAGGATCAGCAGCCCATCACCTTATCCACTCAGCCCCCTCATCTACCTATGCCTACGTACATACATACTATACTATGACTTTTTATCACTTTTTCAACATACTATACTATAGCTTATAAGGTTCACTTTTTTCGACATACTATACTATGGCTTTTTATCACTTTTTTCGACATACTATACTATGGCTTTTTTATCACTTTTTCGACATACTATACTATGGCTTTTTATCACTTTTTGACATACTATACTATGACTTTTTATCACTTTTTTCAACATACTATACTATGGCTTTTTATCACTTTTTTCAACATACTATACTATGGCTTTTTATCACTTTTTTCAACATATTATACTATGGCCTTTTTATCACTTTTTTCAACATACTATACTATGGCTTTTTTTATT
The DNA here is from genome assembly GCF_010015445.1 of Perca fluviatilis. Taxonomy (NCBI): domain Eukaryota; kingdom Metazoa; phylum Chordata; class Actinopteri; order Perciformes; family Percidae; genus Perca; species Perca fluviatilis. The sequence goes on along the minus strand of NC_053133.1, from coordinate 5,956,394 downwards.
TCAACATACTATACTATGGCTTTTTTATCACTTTTTTTGACATACTATACTATGACTTTTTTCGACATACTATACTATGGCTTTTTAATCACTTTTTTTGAGATAGTAGACTATGGTGCTTTCCTCTTTTTTTTCGACATACATGTCGAAAAAAGTCATAGTACAGTATGTTGAAAAAAGTGATAGAAAGTCATAGTATAGTATGTCGAAAAAGGCCATAGTATAGTGAAAAAAGTGATAAAAAAGCATAGTATGTCGAAATAATAAAAAAGTAATTGTATAGTATGTCGAAAAGTGATAAAAAAAAGTCATAGTATAGTATGTCGAAAAACGTGATAAAAAAAGTCATAGTATAGTATGTCGAAATAAGTGATAAAAAAGTAATTGTATAGTATGTCGAAAAGTGATAAAGAAGGAGGTCTAGAAAGGCCATGATCAGATTTGAACCCTTGTTCACATCCCTTTTAAACTACAGACAGGAACATTACCTTTAGACTACCAGTCCCACGATCACTTTAAGCCTCTCTCTTCGTCTAGTTAAATTCTTCATTCCTGGAAAGTAGGTCTCAAAACTCACTGCACACCATGAGAGTCAAACACTCAACCTTCCTTCTCACAGGCCTTGTCTTAAGCCACTGAGCTATTTGATCTGACAAACAAGCTCATGTTTCAACATATTTGGCTTTTTCACTTCATATGTTGGCCCTATCTGACTTAGTATAGAATGTTAAAAAAGACATAGTATAGTACGTTGTAAAAAGTAAGAAAAAGGACGTCAAAGAAATATAAAATTAAAAATTCATAGTATAGTAATGTCAAAAAAAAAGTCATAGTACAGGCACCTGAGTAGCTCACCTGGAAGAGTGGGTGCCCATATGCAGAGGCTCAGGGTTCAAGTCTGACTATTTGCTGCAAGTCTTCCTCTTAAATCTTCTTAAAAAAAAAAAAAAGTCATAGTATAATATGTCGAAGAAAGCCATAGTGTTGTATCATAAGAAGTCTGTACATGCCATAAAATATACATAAAAAGATTGTTTCCATGCAAAACATTGTGTTGTGTATTTATGTGATTGTTTGACTGAACTAAACTAAACTAAACTAATATATTGTGAAATTGTTTTATATTTTGGGGTTAGCTAGCTAACATAGCAAAATGCGGTCTTGAATAGATAATATCAGTTCATTTATCCAGACTCCCAAGGCTGATCTGGGGTCTCATTTATAAAACAGTGGGTAGGCTCCTTATTAAAAGTGTACGTATGCCAAAAGCCCGAAAATGGCGTACGCCCAAAAAAACCTGTATTTGGACCGGGATGGCACGGTTCTGGTGCGTTGCCCTCTCTACTGGACCCAATTCAGTACATAGATCCAAGAGCCCAGCTTTAGATCGTCATGGTCCCTGAAGTCTCTTTCTCTCCTGATTCTTCCATTAGCGTAGTCCTCCTGCAGGGCCAGCAGTGCCATCATGCAGCATTACGCACGTGTTCACCGCAGTATTTATATGTTTACAACAATTTGTGATTGTAGACACCTTGCCAAAATCACAGTATTAACTAGTGGTATCCCCCCCTCCCCACCCCGAGATACAACTTGAAGACGAAAGTCTAATAGGCAGACACACTTTTCTTCATGCAGGTTTTGTCACAAACAGTATAAGTTTGGACAGATAACGAGGACATTAAGGGTAATACAGATGTTAAGCTCTTGCACAATCTTAAGGGTAACGATTGCGCAAGAGCTTAACATCTGTATTACCCTTAATGTTCTCGTTATCTGTCCAAATTTATACTGTTTGTGACAAAACCTGCATGAAGAAAAGTGTGATTAACATCTGTATTTCCAGACTTTGACATTTGATGATGATATATGCACAGTATTAAAGACTAGAATTGGTTATTTACACTGTGTTCTGTAGCTATCTAATGCTAGGGTATTTAAATTCTGTATTCCATGCAGTCAGGCCATCCCCTCCTCCTGCCCTCCGTAGCAGACGGTGAGACAGCGGCGATTAAATATTAAGAACAATTTTTTATTTAAGATTTGAGTTGGTGTTTATGGTGGTGGTTTATGGAACAATTATCACTCAGTACAAGCGCAAATAACACTGCTGGATTTAATCTTCATGATAACGTGGATGATATGGAGAGAAACGATGTGCGTGAGGCATACAATAAATATTAAGAGTAATCGTTATTCCCACATTTACTTTCTGCAGTCACCACCTCACCATCTGCGTCATCAGTTCCCATTGTCTCCAAAATGTGCGTACGCATGGGTCAGAGTTTGCGTGGAGGACCGCACATTCTCCCATCAAATTTGTTTTTTCTAAATCGCAACCTTTGCGTGGGAAGTGGCGTACGCACATTTTCAGCCCCGTTTTGTGCGTACGCCACGTTTATAAATGAGACCCCTGGATGGTGGAGAGATCATCCGGAACAAGTTTGCTATTTAGTTAACTCTTTAGGGGACTTCTGGGAATAGCTCCCTGAATTCCGTTGCCAGTCAGGCTGATGGACCAATTTAAAACTGATGTTTTATGTCTCTTCCACAATGTGCACTGCTATTTATCTGCCTGTGTTGGATGTGCTTGTTGTTGCTCTTAAAATTGTTGGTCCAGTTCTCTGAAAATTACTTCATCAGCTAACAATACAAGCATCGCCAGATCCACGCAGCATAGCTAAGTTACAGCCAGCTGGCTAACCTTCACTTGCTTGCTGGCTTATATCTAGCTCTATACTGTCGGCGTGGACAGGCTAGGTTGCTAAATTACTTCACCAGCTAATGCCATCCATAATACTAAATTATATATGACAAATGGTGTTGATTTGAACCAACAACAAACTGTGCATCGGTTCAAAGCCTAAGCTAAGCTTGCATTTGGATCCAAAGCACTTCCTAACACACCTTAGATGTTGCAACAACAAAAAAAGAATGTTGTAGGCAAAGTGTTTACTTGTTAGTTCTAGTGTGTGTGGTGTAGTTGGGGACCTTTGAGCTAAATTTCATCTACAAAGAAGCCTACAACCGTCAATATTCTCTGCCGGGTCATATTTGACCCGTAACACCACATATGTTACTTTTTTTTTTTAGAGACATTTACAATTTACTAACATTTTCAAACCAACTTTTGTTGTGTTAGAATAGCCATGTCTAAGGATATCATGAAGCCTTGTTCCAATAAAAAAAGTAAATGGTAGTTTGTACACAATCTGAACTCGAAAACGGGTCAAAATTGACCCTAACACAATATAAGGGTTAAAAAAACCTGTTTTGATTGCAATTAGGTTTGAGTCACCCTCAAACCTAACCCTTTACTGGACTGTGAGAAATAATTCAGTATTTTACCTTACATGTACTTTAGATGTTTTTTGCTGCAACTGCAACTTAAGAAAATAAACCCCACAAAGTTTAATTCAGTCAGGTCATGGCCAAACAAAAGGAGTCAACTGATTTTCTTTCACAAGATTTCCATTGAATGTGCATGGAGAGATGCATAGACATGCTTCAGAGAAATAAGATTAAGTGAAAAAAAATGGTTTCCCAGAGTTTCCCTGAGCCACTCTGGAAGGCGTCCAAGGCTCTCGGCAAATAACACTAAATGATTCAGCAGGAATGTCAGATGAGGAACATGGATCTGCAGATGCTACAGAGCACACCTGCTCTCAACTTCAACATCAGCGTCACAGTCAGAGAGCAGAAGCAAGACCATTTGCATCAACTGTTATCAATCAATCAATTATTATTTTAACATCAGTACACAGTTGTTTTCATGGAAATGTGTCCCTTTGCCTTGTTTCTGATTAATTTAGATTTGGCCTAAATATGTCTCCATAATGTGGGCCTGGAGAGCAATGTCACATCATGTTTGTATATCGGTATTTTGGTAATTTTCTTTTACTAGTATAACGTTGCTGCTATTTTACTGGCTCATGGTACTTACAAACAATACTGTATGTCACTTTTAATCCACTGTCACCCTCAACCTGCATTTACAAAGTGTTATGGCAGGTACCGCATCTTGGTGCCTCATTTCGGTGCCACTTAAATGACTGTGCCTCTTTCAAAAAACGGACGTTATAGGCAAAGAAGCATCACTGCATGTGACGCTAGTTAAAACTACACTTGATGGACCGTAACGTTAAATGGTGTAAAGTGTGATTGTATTTCACTGTGGAGGATTCCAACACCGGGACGGTAAACAGTCTGCAGAAACTGTGACTGCAGGGGGCGCTGCTGCACATCGTCTACCCGTGTGTGACAAGACAATGGAGGGCGAAGAAGAGCCTCTACGTAAACGGCGTAAGCATTAATAGCCTACATTACAGCCACGGGTGCAAGCTGTATGATTACTCGCGTTTGGTTATTGCTTCCTAAGGAGAAAAAGTACAGGCATAGTAAAATAAAATAAAATATATTAAGGTACAATTTCTCTGAAATGTATTTATTTGTGACTGCATGCACGAGTTACATTTGTAATACTCTACCTAAAACCTACAATAGAACTACATTAACTTAAAATATTCATATTTTACTGTAAAGAATAGAAATAATTAAATATTTGATGGACCAGCACAACCCCACTGTAACTGCTTAATAAAGGAGTTCAACTTCAAAATATTGTTTGGGGTAGTTATCTCATCCCTTCACACTAATCTGGACACATCTATTGTTATTTAGAAAAAAACAATATTTTGAAGTTTAACTCCTCTATTAAGCAGTTATAGTGGGGTCACATATTCTGACGGCTGCTACTTGTCAGATATGGTGACCTCTGAGGTACTGGCTCTGTGATGACTCTAAAAAGGAATACATGTGTCCAGATTAGTGTGAAGGGATGACATTATTACCCCAAAAATATTTTGAAGTTTGACTCGTTAACTAAGCAGTTGCAGTGCAGTGTACAGCCAGCTGCTACTTGTCAGAAATGGTGACCTCTGGGTCCTGCTGGCGGACATGTCCAAGGCCTTTGACAGGGTGGATCACGCCCAGCTGCTGCAACATCTGGCCAACAACACAGAGCTGTGTCCTAGACTTTTAGCCTGGATACACAACCATGGTTGGAGGTGTCTTCTGAACTGGGGTCCCCCAAGGACGCATGGTTTCGCCATACCTCTTCTTCCTGTACGTCCACTAGAAAAACTCTTCTGGATAATATCATATGCGGACGACATCAGACTGTCTCGGGCCATCGGCCTAAAAGACATCCAGAGTGACACCACTATGGTAATGAAAGCCCAGCAGCTAGACAAATGAGCCGCATCAAACAACATGCTGCTCACTGGGGAAAAATCCGTTGAGAATCTGTTTTTCCAGAAACCCACCTCAGCCTACTCCTTTGTTTCTTGGAGGCAAGGAAGTCCCGGTTGTGACCACCACCATGTACCCTGGCTTCTACCTGGACTCCAACCTCAGCGGGGACACACACATTGAGCAAGCGGTGAGGAAAGCCTCAGAACAGCTCCACTTCCTGTCAATTCTTGCCAGACATGGCCTCCCTTGTGAGGACCTCGTCACCATCTACACTGCTCTGGTCAGGCTACTTGGAGTATAGCAGTGTCCTTTTGGTGGGCTATGATAAAAGCCAAGCTGCACTTCTGGAGAGGGTCCAGAAAAGGGCCCTCAGCATCATCACCAGAGGTTGCACCCCACCACCGCCACTCCCATCTCTTCAGAGCAGGAGGGAGCAGGCAGCAGTTAAGCTGGTCAAAGAGATGACATCTGAACACCATCCTCTCTATGACCTGCTCCCACTCAGTGTGTTTACATGCAGTTTAAAAAAAACCCATTACATTCCAGTTAAGGCAATTCCTCAATTTCTCAAACGCCATGTAAACACCTTACCCCGGTTAAAATCAGAGTTCTCATAACCCGGTTAACAGAGGTAGAGAACTCCTTCAGGAACTAGGGGATTCCTGCATGTATACACCTTAAACGGAGTATGGTCGGGTTAAGGGTATGCGCATGCTCCAACTGCCCTCCCCACTCCACTGAAGAGGTTTTTGAACCGGCAATAATTAATCAGCAATGTGAGTTGTAGTTGTTGCTAATATATCATACAACAAAACAGCGTTGCCTGAATCAGTGGGCGATCGGCAGCAAAGAGCCTACGGTCCGTCTTTTTTACGTTACTCCCCGCCGTGCACGTGCGGTACATCATGTTTTTGTTTTAAGGCACTTACATAGACCATATGAATGGTTTATAAGTGGATGGTTGTTTGTATGGGAGTATACATGTATGGGTACATATGTGTAATTATGTATATTTATTTATTTTTATAGGACCAGACTTTATATTTTTCTAAACTGATGTCAGTTCTGCTTGCTGTTGTTTATTGTGAGCATGAATTCAATAAACTCAAACTCAAACTCACTACTTTGTTCCAGCACCTCAGTTTTGAGGATGTGCTGCTTTTCTTTTTCATATGTGATAGTTAATTAAATATCTTGGGGTTTAGACTGTTGGCTGAACAGATGGATTAATAAGGGGTCATATGGGCTTTAAAAAAAACTCCTCCAAGTTGGAATTCTGAGTACAAGAACGCACTACAGAAATGTTAATGAACCAGTGCAAAATGCACTGCAGCAACTCCATCACTTCCAGTAATTTCTAAATAAAATTAAAAAGTAATACTAATATATTTCAGCATTTAAAAGGAACTATAGACGGGCGGTTTGAATCAGATTTCACTTGTTAAATGACTGCTCCAAATGGCACAACAAAAGTAGCTAGTTTAGGCTAGGTCTGAGCAATAAATTGATTTTATCAGTTAATTCAAATGTGTAGTTAACGTCGTTTACTTGTTTAAATGAAAATCGGTTTTCTTCTCATCAGCCGATGCTCCCCTCTGGGCTCCCGTAGTTCAGAATGGGCTCAGCCCTCATCCCGCGCGTTTGCCATAGAGATACACAAACAACATGGCAGCGACTAATGTTAGTTCTCTTCTTAACTACTCGTTTTATTACTAACTTAACTGTAATCTCCGTTGAAATGACCGGCAGCTTGCGGTGCTCTTTACCCGGCTGACTATTCTCGGCTACCAACTACACCACCAACCACCAACTACAGCTGACCTGACGGAGAACCATGCAGAGCACTGAAGCCGGTGTTAAGGAGCTCTATAGCTGCTCAACACATCTACTAAATGCCGCTGCTACGACCGAGCTGTGACGGAGGTCTGTAGCGGCTTAAACAACTAGCAACTGTCACTTTGTAGCACGGAGCTCCTCATCGACGTTTTTTTTTAACAATAGTAGGGGAAACACTCAAACCAATATATATATTTCCACAATATTGGCATGAATAATCATAATGGTATACATGCCCCATGTGTGTATGAGTAACAACAAAATAAAGTTCAAACTTGTTTTGAACAATTTCTTTGTCATCTGCAGATTGATTTTAAGTAGGGGAGAAAAAAAAATCGATTTAAATCGTAAATCGAATTTTTTGTGAAAAAATCTGGAATTGTTTTTTTTTTAGGCCATATCGCCCAACTACAGGGCTGCTCACATCAGAAAGTTGAGCAGCAAAATTAATCTGAGTGTCTTTGCAAAATATTTTATTCCAAAAGCTTGGTGACATATTCACAACACTACCATGGCTAGTTGGTGAACTACTGTTCTGCTGGTGAGCTAACTGCCAACACACTAGCTGGCCGGTGGATAGCTATCGTAAGTCAGCACCGTCAAGTCAATTTGTTTTTGATAAGTGGCGTAAATTTGGTGGCCCAAACTCAACTTTGCATGGATTTACTTTTGCCCTGTGAGTAAATCCATTATTGTTGGCGATTCCATTGGATTAATATGTAGCTAGGGATAGACTAACTGCCAGAAAAGTATAGTGTTTATTACATCAATGACAGCTGCATTGAAGGAGTGGTTATCTTCCAGTATAATGTTATGCCATGAAGAGGGGCACATGTCAGTGGCAGAATCTCGATATGCCAGTGGGGTGTGGTGGAACAAAAGGGACATTTCCCATATGAACAGCAGCAACATACCAACCAGCAAAGAGACATACCACAGCATAGGACACCAGAAATGGAGTGGCATACATCTGCCACTTTTCCATCTCAGCGTCACTCTGTACTTGTCCGATTCATCTTGTAGTCAACTAAAGTCTTCATTGCTGCTAACAGAGCATGAGCAAGTGACTGCTGGAGCAGATCATTATGTCATTACATAACGGGACTACACACACTGTAATAAAAAATGGATCAAGAACTCATTGCTTAGTAAAGAGCCCATCTTGCAGTAAAATGCTGGATGGAAAATAAGTCAATGCCATCCTTGAAATTGCTTTTTAGAATGGTTTGTACAGAGATAGTCCTTTACAAAATGTTGATTACATTTGTCAGCTGTTCAGTTGAAAGTATTTCTAAACAATTATTTAAACATTGTCCATTGAGACAAACAGTATCCAGCATTTTAATACATTATGAGTTTGAGTTTTGTCATTTTCTGTTCCATTCTGCAAAGTTATAGCTGTAGTTGCATTGGGAAGGTGGAGGAGACAGGTGACAGTGGGTGAATCCAAAACCTGAACGGGTGCATCCTAGCTCGTCTTCAGTTCAACAAGGCTGGGATTATCACTGTACACATAGATCCACATAAATCAAGAGCATATGAAGCACTGCAGATGAAGCAGTGTGTGTGAGTAAAAGAGTGTGTTTGTGCATCTAGATTCTGGTTACTGTATCCCCAGGACAAGAGATTGTGTGTCTTCCAAGTCTTACATCCACAAACAGTTGAATTGCATCAATTGGCAGGCTTTCATCTTCCTGATCTTCATCCAAACTTCCTGAAAATTCAGCCTCTCGTGTCCTCCTTCCCTTTTTCCTTGCCAAGTACCATATCCCGAGTTCCTTGTGGAAGTTACTTCTTGTCGCTGTTTTGAAATATTTGTTCGTAGGACGGAGGCGGGTGGTTGCAGTAGGACGGAGGTGGAGGGTAGGCGCCCATCATCATATGGGCGGAGCCAGGCTGTGCCGGGTGTGTCATGGTAACCCCTGTGTCGCCACCTGTCATCCCGTTAACCCCAAAACCCTGCATACCCCCTGGCTGCTGGGAAACTGCAAATAAGAGGAGAAAACGGTTATCATTTAGTATTAAGCATTCGCTTACTTCTAGACTATGTGGTCTATGGCTTCATACACCGTCATCCTTTATACACAACTCATGGTTCATCATGTCATTCAACAGCACACAGCATGTTACAAAACACCTAGCAAGTTTGGGTTACAGTTCTTCAAAAGAGGCCAAGACTTGAGTTTTATTCCTAATATTTAAAGCCAGGTTGTGTTTGCCACTTTAATTTGTACAGTATTTTTGTCTGAATCCTACTGTACCTGGTGTGCTGACAGGCTGCCTGGTGAAGGAGACGTTGAAAGCTGGCTCGTCTCTCAGAGGGGATGGATACATTCTTCTGCGGACAAAGAAGCCAGCACCACAGCAGAACAATACTCCCATCATCAGCAGCACCCTGAGTGAAAAACAAAGAACATCCTAAACCTTTCACTAACCCAACATCATCAACACACTCATGCTAATCTAGCAGGAACACAAAGACACCGGTGAAGAAGTGTGACTGACAAAACGATCAGGCTTTAGCTGCTCGATGGTGTTTTTAGCCCCCAACGTCGACTTAACCATTGCCTAATCCTAGTGCCTTCCAGGCAGCGCTGCCTACCGGCTTGGGCTGGGGTTTACTTTATGCAGCTTGTAACGTAACACGATTGCTGGATATACCAAGCAAACTTTTCTTCACGTTCCTGGAGCACGAGCGGATAGCTGACAGGAACATCGCAACTGTTGTGTTGAATAAGGTGGGAACAAAAAAGGCGCTACGTAACGCTAACTTTTCCGTGTCTATTATTTTGCTAAGAGGAAACTCAATAAAAATCCATTTGCCAACACTAAATATCAAACAAAAGCCAGACACTATATAGTATTAAGTTGCTGTGAGCTGTATTCACCACTTCTAAACAGAGGCAGAACATAACGTAATCTCGAGTTTATTCCTTCACAGCGCTGTGCGATGCGAGACAATCTCGGAGCTGACCGGGCAAAGACAGCAGTTTTCATCAGACTCATCTGTTTTGTGTGTTTACTTGACGAGCAGGTGGAACCTTGTACGGCAGCCTCGGCCACAGTGCATGATTGTGTGTGAATGGTGAATGGTTCCTGTACTATGCACAAAGTGCTTTGAGTAGTCGTTAAGACTACAAAAGCGCTATATAAAAAAAGTCCATTACAGACACACACACACACACACACACACACACACACACACACACACACACACACACACACACACACACACACACACACACACACACACACACACACACACACACACACACACACACAGTCCGGTTCTGGTGGTTGAGTAACCCAGATATTTGCTGATTGGCTCTCCTAACGAGCCAGATTGGGTGGCGCATGATGGGCGCCATCAGTCCATGAGGCAAATGTCTCTGATTACGCCACATTGTAATTGTGAGGTAAATGTAGTAGTAAAATGTCTTCCTCTGATGTAGAAGTACACAGTGGGTCAGTAGTAGGCTATACGGTGTGGCTGCATATTTAGGGCTTTGGGGTCCTTCTGTAAGTAATCATGGGGTGCAATTTGGTTCTGGAGAAAGCTTCAAGCAGCAATACCCCAGGCCAAGCAATGGCCTGTTCCAAACAGGCACATTTTGAACGGGTACTGTACTAGTAACAATTTAAATATTAAATGAAAGTATTAAGTGTAACACAGCAGACACAGAGGTACTATTATGGCTAGTCAACAAAGTCACACCTAGTTGCGTCAAAGCAAAAGAGGATATTTTTTCTCCTCTGACAAAAGCTGGCCCCTATGCTGTGAATCCCTCCTCCCACAGAAACATGCAGTTCAATTATAGCTGTTCTCTATGGGGATGTGCTGACTCTAGGCAGATTTGTGTTTCTTAAAAAATGTGCTGTTCTCATTTTTGGTGCATCTTCAGTTTTTTTTTAATGCTGCGAGCAGCACTGAAAAGTAAGCCATAATAATTCATTTTCAAATCTTTTGACCAGAAAGCTTCATAAGGTACACACAGTAAAGTCCTTCTCTCATCTGACTGGCTCTAAAGCTGGGCCCTTTACACTGTCCACCCCTGTAAGAGATAACAGTAGACACAGCCCAAACTGGAACTCACCAGAAGTACCATAGTCTCTGGATGGACAGGGCTCTCACACAGCAGCGAGTCCCACAGCAATCCTCATAGGAGCGACATCTGCAACAAAAAAGGCATATAGGTCAGCAATTAGCCTTAGAGCACACACACACACACACACACACACACACACACACACACACACACACACACACACACACACACACACACACACACACACACACACACACACACACACACACACACACACACACACCTTTATAAGTAGCTGCTGTAAGTGAAAAACAGTAAATTTGTTAACTGAAGTTGTTAACGCAGCTTGATGCACAATGCGGTTAACCAGTGTGCCTATATTGTACAACCACACGCAGACTGCTGCCCTTTAAATTTACTTTATATTTAGGGGTCCAAGCCCGAGGGGGCTGAGAACCACAGATTAACAGATTAAAAGCATCTCCAGATAGACCTGACTAAAATTTATCAAAAGAATTTTGCTACGTTAAACTATGCCCAATTAACGACCAAACAAAATTTCGTAGCTAGCTACCAAACACGAACTTCAGCATATCTCGGCCAAATGAATTGCTATCCGCGCAAAAATATTATTGGTATTCCTATTGGTCTTGCCACCCCGAGACTCTGTACCAAATTAGGTGAAGTTCAGCCATTAGGGGGCGCTTTAATCAACGTAGACGGGTTTTGGCCTATAACTCAATCAATGTAAATGGTAAATTTGCAATGGCAAACGCATTTGGCCCTATAACTCCCAAACCACACATCGCACATTAACAATACTTAATAATCTCATGATATCTCATGATATAGGCCGCGCCCATTTCCGCCCAGATAGACCTGGCTAAAAGGTATCAAAAGAATTTTGCTACGTTAGACTATGCGCAATTTACAACCAAACTAATTTTCGTAGCTAGCCACAAAACACAAACTTTACCATAATCTTGGCCAAATTAATAGGTATCAGAGCAAAATTTGGGATTATTGTTCGACATCCAAATTTGGCGAAGATCGACCATTAGGACGCGCTATAATCAACATAGAGGTGTTTTGCCAACAACTCCATGCATGTAAATGGAAAATTTGCAATTGCAATTTCTCTGCCGTAATAATTGCTATCAACATGAAACTTAAGATTATTGTTCAACATGGCACTCTGCGGCTTTATACCAGATTTGGTGATGATTGGCATTTAGGAGGTGCTACAATTGAGGTAGAAGCTTTTTGGCCTTTTACTCAATGAATGGGAAATTTGCTATTGCATTTCACTACAGACTTTGGAGCTCGCACTTAGTGAAATTTCCTGACTTCTGCCTCGCCATCGTCATGCTTTGGGTTCTCCTTTTGTGGGCTCCGCATGTCATCAGGGGCGACTTGCGTCAGGGAGGCTTGGACCCCATCATAACTGTTTGTAGTTCTAGTTCACTCTTATTTGTCAGCAGCGAGTTCAATAGACAGGTATTTTGTTAACTGTTTTACCCAGGCGGTTAGGGCTTTTTCTGACTGAGCTCTCTATTCTTCCCTTAAGACATGTAAAAGAAGCATCTCTATGTCTAGTTACTAGTGTCTGAAAGGACTTGGTGCAATCAGAACACTTTTCATTTAGAGCAGGTTAGGAGTACACTATAATACACAGAGACCCAACAGTTCCCCCATATCACGTTTTAAATGGTGTTCAGATTGGTGAAACGGTGAGTCCGCAGTGACATTCTGTCTTACTGTAATTACGACTGTATGCACATTTTGTATTTTGCCAAATGTTTGATCAAACTTCACCAAAGTATTTGACAATACAGCCAATTATTTTTTACAATATCATCACCTACAGAATCATCAGAATCAGAAAAGGTTTATTGCCACAGTAAGTTAGACTTACAAGGAATTTGCCTTGGTGATTGGTGCATACATACACTATATGCATTCATATGTATGCATATACACAGTCAGAACAAACTGACTGATGCTATTTCTTATTAACAACAAACCTTTAGTAACAGGACTAAAAAACCTGAAGTCCTAAATCTTTTAAGACAGATTTGATCAGATCCGAGAGGGTGTGGTGCCATTGGGCTTCTTTCCCTCACGTGTTGGATGAACTGCACAGCCAAACAGTGCATATTGTAAATGTTCTATTTAGTAACGTTGTTTTTTTTGTCTGCAGAGTTTCCAGTTAATTTGTTTAAAGTTGTAGGAGTGGGACATTGTGCAGACTTACATGAAGTAGATGGGGTATCCGCCTTCAAAATACCAGCAGTACTTTTTGGCTTCTACACACTGTAAAAGAGAGACAGATTAAGGTAGTTATTAAAAACCATATAGAAAAACTTTTGATACAATTCTACAATGACATGCAGAGATCCCCCTGCATCCTTTGTGTATGAACCCTCCATTTTCCATTACTGGCTTCACTTGAGAAGAAACTGGAGAAGGCCTTTATAGGTCCCATGGCATTAAAATTTGACTTTATGAGGTTTTTTAACATTAATATGAGTTCCCATGGCCTGCCTATGGTCACCCAGTGGCTAGAAATGGTGATAGGTGTAAACCGAGCCCTGGGTTTCCTGCTCTGCCTTTGAGAAAATGAAAGCTTAGATGGGCCGATCTGGAATCTCCCCCTTATGACTTTATAAGGGGCAAGGTTACCTCCCCCTTTCTCTGCTTTGCCCGCCCAGAGCATTTGGCCCACCCATGAGAGAGAGACATCATGACTTGCAAACAAGCGAAGTATGGCAGTTGGTCAAGGTCACACCCCCACCGTCCACCTTGCCCCCCCCTCTCTCCTCCTCAATAGCATTTAAAGCTACACACACCGAAATGGCACATACTAAGTAAAGCTCATTGTGGGACTGGCTCTAGTGGCTGTAATTCTGCACCAAGGCTGAATTTCGGGAAAGAGACTTAAGATACAGTATTAGAGGACCACTAAGGCCTATATAAAAGAGACTTCAGATACAGTATTACGGGACCACTAAGGTCTATATAAAAGAGACTTCAGATACAGTATTAGGGGACCACTAAGGTCTATATAAAAGAGACTTCAGATACAGTATTAGGGGACCACTAAGGTCTATATAGAAGAGACTTCAGATACAGTATTAGGGGACCACTAAGGTCTATATAGAAGAGACTTCAGATACAGTATTAGGGGACCACTAAGGTCTATATAAAAGAGACTTCAGATACAGTATTAGGGGACCACTAAGGTCTATATAGAAGAGACTTCAGATACAGTATTAGGGGACCACTAAAGGCCTATATAAAAGAGACTTCAGATATAGTATTAGGGGACCACTAAGGCCTATATAAAAGAGACTTCAGATACAGTATTAGGGGACCACTAAGGCCTATATAAAAGAGACTTCAGATACAGTATAAGGGGACCACTAAGGCCTATAGAAAAGCATCCAAAAAGCAGCATGTCATGGGACCTTTAATGAACTGTCTTTGAAATGATCTCTGGAAAATGCAGTCTGCTTTGTCGTTTTAATTTAATCATCTTCAGGAAAAACCTCTTCCCTCAGTTAAAGCAACAGTTTGAAGATGTTTTACATACAGTAGCTCTTTTTTTCAGTCATATCAGATTTTTTACACAAAGTGTGCTAGGTAACAGATTACAGTGCCCAGAAGCTCCACAGCACAAAAAGGAATTTTGTGCCCACAGCTAAGGAACTTTTCAGTGGCATGATATATGCTTGTTTTCTTAGATATGCTTTGTATATTGACATTATTTTTGAGGTTGAGTTTCATATCCGTTGCCCTGCTAGCAGCAGGATGCCAATGTTAGTCTGACGTCCGGTTGGTAATGCTTTAGTCCAGACGGAAATTAAATGACTGAATACATTTAAATGGATGGATTGCAATGAAATTTGGTATGGATATTCATGGTCCCCGGTATATAAATCCTGATAACTTCAGTGAGTCTCTGACCTTTCTTCTAGAGCCACCTGCCGGTAATATTTTCATGCATTCAGGGATATATCTCAGCATCTACTACAGTAGATGAATCAATTTAACATACATACATGTGTTCATGGTGCCCAGATGATGGATATTATGATTTTGGTGATCCACTAAATTTCCAACTAGAGCCACAATGAGGGTGACAATAACTGTTGTATAAATGTCCATAATATAGACATTCATTCTAATGAAAAACTAATATTTTGGTGTCCTTCAAAAGTTTCTCTAGTGCCATTATCAGGTCAGAACTTTTAGTTTGGTTTATTACAAATAAAGAAGAAAAAAAACAACGAATGGCATTCCCCTCAGCCTCAGCTGTACTTTGTGTTTAGAGCTAATCGGCGAATGTTAGAATGTGTTTGCGCTAAATTAAGATGTTGAACATGGTTAACATTACGCCTGCTAAACATCAGCATGTCAGCACTGTCATTGTGAGCATGCTGATTGTGGTGGACTTTCCAGAAACACCATGTTGTGGTATGATGAGACAATGGGTAAAGCTTAGACAACATCAGCTCATTCATAGGTCACAGGTCAGGACGAGAATATTCAGCCACTCTAATAACCAAACCTCTTCATGTATAAATATGTTTGTTTGTGTATCTACCGACTCCATTTCCAACCATATCTCTGACACTGTGTGGAGAGCAGAGCTGCAGGGTGGCAAGCCAGGTGAAGCTGTTTTGGTAACGTAACCAACATGGCAACACAAAGGTTATGTTTTAGGCTACTAGTGATCGATGGGACCATACTGTGACACTTGGGCAGAGAAGAAATAGCAGGAGCACACCCGTTGAGTGACAGAGAGAGAGAATGATGGCAGGGACAAAGGAAAATGCATCCCGTCCCTTCTCAGTGACACAATGCCCACCCAGGTTATTTGTCCAGACTGTGTTCTGCTATCACTGTGGTCGCTGCTGGGAAATGTTTTCCACGCAGAAAACGTGAAATCAAATCTTCACAGAGTCCCTCGTCTGAGGGCCAGTGAGCCGGTCTACTCCGTCTTTGGTCTCTCTTCTCTTTCTTAGATTTTGTAAGACTACATTTTCTTGACAACCCACCAACAAGGTTACCCCATGGTGGAGCTAGAGGGAAAGTCATTTGAGGACCTTGAATATCTTTACCCAATGTAATGGCAATCCATCAAACAGCTGTTGGGATATTTTAGTCTGGACCAAAGTTATAGACCGTGTGACCAACACTGCCATCATCAATTTCAATTCAATTCAATTTATTTATAGTATCAAATCATAACAAGAGATGTCTCAAGACACTTTACAGATAGAGTAGGTCTAGACCAGGGGTCTTCAACATTTTTTAAGGACCCCTTAACTGAAAGAGAGACAGAGCAGGAACCCCCTACTACATATATTGTACAAAATGAAGTTGCATATTAAACTAGGCCTAAAATAACGAGCAGGATGGCCTAAAGCCTTTTTACATACCTTTTAGGAGAGAATACTAAGCTATTCAAATAATTGTTGGCATGATATTATTAATCATGTTTTAATGTTAAACATACATGTGGCAAAGTTAATCCTCAGGATGAACTGTATCTGTGGATGGCATTAGTGACTACCTTACCCATGGGCCAGTAAGCCTGGGATAAGGTTTGGTTCAGGTTTAGGTAACGTTAGAGGGAAACACATATCAACGGGGGGAGTGGAGCCTGAACCTGAACTTGGGTTATCTTCTCAAGCTGAAGACACTGATGATGAATGAAAAGGGTAACAGGACGTCAGTTGTGTGAAAATGGTTCGGATTTCACTAAAGCGCCGATTAGGAGATTAAGCCGGTGTGCAAAATATGTCGGTGGTTTGTGCCAAGCAGGACGGGAAACACCAATATTTTCCATCAGCTGAACAGTGTACTTTCAAAAGTGTAATCAACCTCTGGTTTCTTCCAGCTTTAGTCAGTATGCACTTCGAACGGGCAGTATCAGCAAAAAATATATATATTTTGATAAATATCTTAATTGATCAAAATGGGACAATACATTTTGTACAATATATGTAGTAGGAGGTTCCTTCTATGTCTCTCTTTCAGTTAAGGGAAAAAACGTTGAAGACCCCTGGTCTAGATCTGTAAAGTGTCTAGAGACAACTCTTGTTATGATTTGATAATATACATAAATTGAATTGAATTGAAATTGATGAACCCGTTTGCCCAGCCCTAACTGGATGACTTGTTTTTCATCCTTCCAATAATAATACCAGTTTATCATTTAGACGGTCATGCGACACATTTTCCATGTCACACTAAAATCTAATTCCAAGAGAAAACAAAGAGGTGTATAATATTGCAGTGTTATCCAGCAGAGAGCAGCATGGACCTGCCAAGACTAAATAAAACGCACTTTTCTCATTAGCTTCCATGAAGACGTGCAGAGGAGCTTCGTCTTTTTTAAATGGAGACACATGGAAAAACAATCAATTGTCAGTTTTTGGGCGGAACCATGGCAGGCACATTTAGTTTTTTGCACAAAAGGTCTGCCTGCACATCTCTTACTAGCTCTCAGATTGTTTGCATTGCACTTTTACAATTTCATGTTTGAAATTGTGTTTAATCAGATTACAATGCAAGGAATCCGTCATAAAAAAGCTTGTCGATTTTGTAATCATCAGTCGCGATCACATCTATTATACTATTTTCCTCAGAGCCTGTTTGAGATGCACTCTTACACTAGTGTTTAGACAGACAGACAGACAGACAGACGTGCCTGGTCCCTGTACCCAAGAAGGGGCACCTTAAAGTCTTAAATGACTCCAGACGTGAGGTGATGAAGACCTTGGCAGAGTGATGCTCTCCCAGGTCAGGCCCTGACGGCACCATCATGTACCTACTACACCGGGATTATTCTCACAAGGATTGGTCTATCAGTTCACCACTGGGCAAACCTCAGTTTGTCAAGATGGGGACGTTCGACCTGAAACTGGCTTGAGATTGTGGGAGATAGTGTTGGTTAAATGCCATAAAAACTGAAATATTAAATATACAATGATATCCCATCCCTCTTTACAATTTCACCAAACTTATCTTAGACAAAATGGAGTGAGCATGAACATGTTGTTAAACAGGCATTATTTAATGAATGCTGAATGGTCTGTCAGCAGCTCCTGTTCACAGTGTACAAATGAATATACAGACAACTACTCAATTACTTTGATACTGAAGAAAACTTAAAAACCTGATGGTTCACAGGCTTATGCCGCGTTCTATTTACCTCAGAACTCGGATTTTCCGACGTCAAAGTCGGAAACACGCCCCCTGACCTCGGATTTCCGAGCTCGGAACTCGTACAACCTCGCAGTACCCCGAGTTCAAAATCCAACATGGCTGCCCCCTGTATCAACAGTTGTGAAAGCTGCAGTAACATAAAGTTATAAGCACTTCTGTCGTTCACACAGACATGTCCAACTTCTATCTGTGGACATGTTGTTACTCTGTTTGCAAGCACAAAAAACGGCGTAATGCGTTGTTATCAACTGGTATTGCTAACAATAGCTAACCGGGCTAGAGCTAATGAAAACAATGAAAATCCGACTTATGGTGCGTTCTTTTTGTCCACCGAAGTCGTTTTACGAGTCGTTTTCCGGAGTTACGACCCGGAAGTTGCCGAGGTCGTATTTACGACTCGTCAAGTCGTCTGAACTCAGAGGACCCCGAGCTCACTTTCAAAGATGGCTACGTCGTGCATCACATGTAGTAAACATTGTGGTTTTCTACAATTTTAAGCACTTTTGTCTTTGTTGTAACCAAATGAAGAAGTCATACACATAGCGCTGTATACTGCTACCTATAGGCATGTCTCTACAGTCTTATTAGGAGTTAAACATAGCGCTGTATACTGCTACCTATAGGCATGTCTCTACAGTCTTATTAGGAGTTAAACATAGCGCTGTATACTGCTACCTATAGACATGTCTCTACAGTCTTATTAGGAGTTAAACATAGCGCTGTATACTGCTACCTATAGGCATGTCTCTACAGTCTTATTAGGAGTTAAACATAGCGCTGTATACTGCTACCTATAGGCATGTCTCTACAGTCTTATTAGGAGTTAAACATAGCGCTGTATACTGCTACCTATAGGCATGTCGCTACAGTCTTATTAGGAGTTAAATACCGCTTTATTAGTTATTTTGTAGCTTGTGCAGCTGAAATAAGCTAGAGACGCTCGGTTGCTATATGGCAACAATGGCTTTAAGCCGAGTCTTGAGCAGAAAGCAGAGCAGTAGCCTAACGTTAACGTTAATCAAAACGTAATTTTCATGTATCAAACTGTGAAATATATGTGTGTAATATGTCAATAACTGGGTGAATAGAATCCTAAATGTTACTAAAAATGTTACAAAAATCCATCTTTTCTCCTACTCGTAGTATTGTGTGACAAAAAGAACGCAACAACCCGCGGTTATTCGTTTTTCGACACGGATGTGATGTCACGCTCGAGCTAGTCGCGATTACAAGACAAAAAGAACGCACCATTAATAGAACGCATTCAACTCGGGTAGGACGTCATTCCCAGTTCGGGCTTCCGAGTTCCCGAGGTAAATAGAACGCGGCATTATATGAATTTATTCTAATGTTTATTTGAAATGAAATTCAGCGATATCCCTGGAAAGTGTACCCAGAAATATATGTATTGTGTTGCATTGAGTTAGGACTTGGAGAAAGATGCAATCAGGTGCTGAGTAACCCTTTAGGCTACATCCACGCTACTAACATCTGTGTTTGAGCACTGTTTCAGAACTAATCTCGGAAAAAGCATATCACAGACCTTTTACGTGCACTGGGCATGCATGTGGCAGTGTAAACACAGAAAATGTTGGGCAAGTTAATTCCAAAATGTAATAGATTACTAGTTAGGCTACTGTCATTTGAGAGTAATTAGTTATATTTCAATATTACTGTCTCTGAATTGTAAGGCTTTACACTACTTTTGCGTTACTTTCACCAAAATAACAGCGGAGGTTTGACTTGGCAGCTAGCTTGTGAATTTCACCACCGGATCAATAAAGTCTCCTCTTTATCCACTTTAATACATCACAGATTATACATAATATTTTGTATAATTAATATGAATATGCAAAGTAATTAAAGCTATACAAATAGAGAAGTAAAACGTACAATAGGCAAGTAGGAGAAAATGAAAATACTCAATTAAAAGTACCTTACAGTTGTATTGAAGTACATAGCTACTTTCCACGCTGATAAAATGCAATGGTATTTACGTGTAGCAAGCCTAAACATTAATTGCCGACATGTTTCTATCTGTCAGCAGCTCGGACACACTGCTGTCGGCGCTGACGTACCGTCACCTGTTGGGACACAGGTGTGGTCCGTACCGTCTCTGGTTCTGGCTCTGACCACTGGGAACAGGGACAGAGCAGCAGCTCGCTTCAACGCGGCGTAATAACTCCTGAAAATAATGTCCATCTCGCAAATGTATCTGTCTCTGCAGTCATCTCAACCACCGAATACAGCAACAGGAAATAATACTCACGGCTTTTTTTTTTTCCTGTGCAGAAATGTTTCACTTTTTAATTTATTTTAAATTTTGTATTAATTTTATATTTTTAATTTTGTATTAATTTTTAACTGTGTTTTAATGTTTTATGTAAAGCACATTGAATTGCACCGCTGCTGAAATGTGCTATACAAATAAAATGGCCTTGCCTTGCCTTTCACGGTGTTGGAGAATTCTTAAAAAAAAAAGAAAAACACCACTAAATGTTGCGTTAAAATGCGTTGTAACGCGCGTTACTGAGATTGTATCGGGTATAATATTACCGACATTTAAATAGTAATTAGTTATATTACTGCGTTACAGCCAAAAGGAATACATTAGTGTAATTGCGTTACTCCCAACACTGATCATGATTGCCCCCGTGGGGAAAAACAGAGGTTGCCGATTGGTTGATTGATTGATTGATGGCGGATGGGGGTGGAGCTCCTGACCCAACCTGGTTTCACTGACCCGTCTAATTGCTCTTTCGGAGGCGTTTCACCACGACAGACACAAGATGACTGCTGTCAAACCTAAACGTACAAGTTGTCCGAACCACTCCTCAAAGTGATCACAGCAGTACCAATACAAGGTCTGAGGGCTTGAGTCCCTCTAGGCCTCCCACTCACATTCAAAATGGATGTGCTGCTCACTAAGTCAGCTGAATGAAATAAAATAATAACGATGAGAATGAATAATGTATGAATAGACATGAGCGTCAGCGGTACTGGACTGGCAAGAAGAGCGGGGATCATGACCACAACGTGCTTCCTTCAGAGCCCAGAAAATAACATTATAAAGCTCACAGCATCCCCTCCTTCTCCTGAAACGATCCTTAAGACCCTGGCGGCATCCAGAACATGAACATTAAAAATGATTCTCATGCTGATGATGTCTATGTGTTAGCCCACACTGTGAAGAAAAGAGGACACTTCACATAATACATATAAATGCATCAAGGTCTGAAAAATTGGTTGGGTGACAAGACACTAAAATCATAAACATACAATAAGTAAAACACAATGAAAAATGAATGAAACATTTGACGTCATTGCCTAGGCCTTGCATAGCTCCTGCGTACTGTAGGCTTCACCTACACTAAGTGAGAGTCCTACAGTAACGTAAGGGGGGGGGGGGCACAAGAACAAAGGATGACAGATCACAGGTATTTGTCACAGAGCACCAAACTGTTTAACACCTAACCACTCCTCTTTCCAGCATCACGTCTTTTCACATATTATTACATCACCTATTATTCTTTACGTCACATATTTGAGATGGGGGTGCTACCAATATAAGTCTAATTTTATTGATATGAAGTGTTTCTTTGAAGGGGACTTACATGCCGAAGTTACCAGACAGTGTCATACATTTTATAAAGATCCCGTTGTGTCCTCTACGGTGCGTGGAATTCTCGCGGTAAGCGAAAGAACATTAAATGATATTACTTTTGAATTCAATTTGGCGAACAACGCTCTCAAAACAATACCAGCGGCACGTATCGACACCACATCACAGGCTGCCCGCTAGCAGACCGACTCCACTAAACTAATGACTGCTTCTACCGCCTTAAATACACGGTCTCCGTTCAACCACACGCGCTGTCTGTCAATCATCTCTCATAACGCCGCGGCTCCTGATATTAATATCGCGGCTCATGATAATAACGGCAGGCATCGCTCACCTCCAGAAATAGCCATAATGTCAGGGCCACTTCGGACAGTGGATTCCTCATCTCCGCCGCTGGGAGAGCGAGAGCTCGGCCTGTGGAGAAGAGAAAGGCGAGGAGATGCTCCTTTATCCCAGGGCCGTTTTCATCCCGGAGACACCCGGAGATCAGATCAGCCGCTCCGGCAGCCTGGGTGACGGTCAGACGGCCCGCAGACGCAGATCAATGGCATGCTGGGAAACTGCTTGGTTTATTCCACGCCCCTTTACCAGCCCTCCCCCGCCCCTACACACACACACACACACACACACACACACACACACACACACACACACACACACACACACACACACACACACACACATGCAAGCGCACACATGCACGCGCAAGCGCACAAACACGTTTTATTATTATTGTAGGCCTACTTAAGAGGACTTCCTATTCGCCATATTTCTTGTAGGCCTATAGTAAAACACCAAACATTTAAAACTACAAAGCCAATAAAGAGAATCAAATTCTGGTAGAACTATGTGAAAAGGTTTAGATTTTGTTTTTATTAAGTCTAGGAACTTTTACATACATGAACGTGCGTTACATTCATACTGGTGATATTTAGTCACTCATACTCATATACTCTTGTAATTTCACAACATATTGGGAGAATACTTTTGATGTTCCCCTTCCCTGGAAGAAAATATTTAGGTCTATTTACAAGTTTTAATTTTTTACTTATTCATGGGCTTTCCAAATTAAATTGTTTAACAAGACTTTGCCCACAAGAAAAATGCTGAAAATATGGTTATTAGCAGATTGCGATTTATGTAGATTTTGTGCTAAGGAGGTGGAAGACACAATGCATTTATTTTGGCATTGCCCCCATTGCTGCAGGTTTCTGGCAGCAGGCGGCAGACTGGCCAGCTGAACAAGGCTTCTTTTTACATTTACCATCATTTAATAAAATTTGGGATTTGCAGGATCACAATATATTACTTACAGTTTTTTTTTCAATTGCTAAAACACAATTTTGCAAACTAGGCTGGTTTTATCAAAAATATTTAATACAATTCACAAAACCACACACCCAAACTGCAAAATCCCTCACATATCCTGCAAAATGAAGCACTGCAACCAAAACTACATACTGTATAGCATTATCAAAATCAAACTATTGCACCAAATGGCACACACTTCATTAATTTTACCAGATTTTTGTCTAACCAACTACACACTGTTGGGCGTAATGGAAAGCACTCTCATCTTTAGTATGCTATGCCATAATACTAAAATAGTTCAAATTGTAGAAAATTCTTCAGATTGTTCACATGCACAGAAATATTTGCAGATACACACACACGCTGTTGAAACTTTTTTTTTTTTTTTTCACCAAACAAGTCAGTGCAACATATGCACAGCAGATATATTTACATTGGACTGAACACAAATATGCTCACAAAAAACAGTAAACTGAAAAAATATATAGAAAAAAGAGGTGTTACCACTTCCTGATTGAAGTGGTAACAATGAACCACTGAGGTGTTTGGCTCATGTAGTGTCATTATGAATGGCAGTGTTTTGAAATGGCAAACATGTGACTTTATGTCAGATTGTTGTGTCCTATGCAGAGAACCGTGTACAGTGCATTTAAAAATGTGTGTAAAGCAGAAAATGTTTTGCTCTCTGTGTGTCCGTTTAAATAATTGTGCTGTGCTATGTCATTTTAGTGTGTTTGCAATTTCTTTTGAAAATTGTTTTATTTTGAAAAATACAAAGAGATTATTATTACATCCATTTATTTCTTATTTTAAGCACTATTATTTACAGGAAAGAATCATTTTGATAGGTAGAGCTAAAACATGTGATACAAACCAATGGAAAACTATGGTTAT
>NC_053133.1:5902199-5927199 GCF_010015445.1 Perca fluviatilis | reverse complement strand
GGTAGTAGACGGCCCCTGCCATACCTGAGAGGAGAAACCCATCCATTACTGCCAACAAGTCAAGAAGGCTGTCCAATCAGAGAAACTTTAGTCTTAACAACTGACAAGAAAATAGCAAATGGTTATACAACTAGATTTGGTGTAGCCTGCATCAGCAGCAGTTTGAAAGTTCAAATGTGGCCTAGTTGTAAATCTCCTCTTAGTAAACACTTTCAGATCAGAATCAGCTTTAACGACTAAGTATGTGAACACATACAAGGAATGTGACTCCGGTTTCCGTTGCTCTCAGTGTACTCTACACCGAAACAGACATACAGCTAAAAAAACATTTGTTTGCTTTCCTCACTACCATTTTTCTTTTTCGTGCGCTAATTCACTTAAGTTGAACAGCTTCTAGAGCTTTTAGTTAGTTTAATCTAGCGCTGCACAATATGAGGAAAATATCCGATTGTGATTATCTTGACTGATAATGCGATTGCGATATGATTCACAATATTGGAGTGAATAATCATTTTATATCATTATTCTCATTTTCATTGAAAAATTTTTTTTACCATCTTATGGTATTATCCATACCACATTTATATGGTGCATAAATAAACGTTTTTTCTTTTTTTTAAATGAACATTCAAATGTCATTTAAGCCAAGTGTTTTGGATTGATCAGGTGAAGATAAAACATGAGAAGAGACTTGTGTGTGGCGCTCACAGTCGTGACTATGTGGATAAAGGGTAAATGTCAAAGCAGCTTTAAATCAATCTGGTGGAAAGGGGGAATTACAACATGCGGTACCTTCAAAAAGAGAGTAGGGTCTGTCTGGGATGCGACAGCCGTGGGTCCCGTAGTCCAAACACCACTCAGCAAACTGGAAGGATGTAATATCAATGTGTTCATACACATTCATGCAATATGCATGTGTACATGTTTGAAAAAAAAATGCAAAAAGAGAAAACTACTCGTCAAACATTTACTTCGTTAAGTTAGTGCCACAGACAACATATTCCGTGCACGTGAAAGGTCCTTTATTTCAGCAACCAAACATCTACTTTCTTGAAGCTGTGGTCTGTGATATTTTAGCTGTGGGGGGGCTCACACCTGAGCTGTTGTTTTGGTTTAAAAGGACAATATTAACCTAGGGGTTAATAACATGTGGGTACCGAGTCGACCGTTCTCTGGGATACGTTTTCATGCTAATCGAATGTGACCAGTTTTAGCCCAAACCGCTAATTAGCTTATAATGCTAGTCGACGGGGCAGAGGGTAAAGTCAAAAGAAATCGACATTTCTACACCACTAACAAGGCTCAACATAGCACCACACTTCCAACGCCATGGTTGAGCTGTGTTACTGGTTACTGGTTGCACGGCGTTCGTCGTTCGACTGGTTGGGACTGCTTTCCCAATATGGCGCCTGCCTTTAGACGCGAACGGTACGGTCTTTCTAAATTATCTTTTTAATAAACTGTCTGTACACTTATAAAGTTCTCAATGCTTCGGTTTACATGTAGGGACCCTCATTATGCTACCGTGGAAGTGTGGTGCTACGTTGAGCCTTGTTAGTGGTATAGAAATACTTTTGACTTTACCCTCTGCCCCGACGACTAGCGTTATAAGCTAATTAGCGGTTTGCCCTAAAACTGGTCACATTCGATTAGCATGAAAACATATCCCAGAGAACGGTCGGCTCGGTAACCACGTGTTATTAACCCCTAGGTTCATTTTGCGCCGAATTTGTCCTTTAACCTGAACCCTGGAGTTAGTCTAGCTAGCTGTCTGGATTTACCCTGCAGAGATCTGAGGAGCAGTTAACCATAGTCCTCAGAAATCCACCGCAGTTTAGAACGCCAACACAAAGACCGATGAAGGCGACGGACATCCGGCGGCACCGGACCAATCCCAGAAGTGGAACGTCGTGGCTATAGACTAGTTTTACCTGAACCCTGGAGCGTTTGGTCAGATAGTCCGGTTGGTTTTAGTCACTATAACATTACATACATTTCCGTCTGACCAAAGCACTACAAAACAACACTTTTACACTAATAATTGTTATCTTTTTCTATCGTTTCTGTGGTGTTTTTTGTCAGAAATGTGGCTCCTGATGCCAAACTCACCATGAAGGTGGTATTGTGATGACACCAACAACATTGCATTTGAATCTGGAGGCTCATAGGAAGCACAAACTAGATTCAAGGTTACCATATGTATTCATTTTTCTTAGTGCATAGGATTTATCAAATTGCACCGATTCAACTTTCTCTTACATTTTTAAGGCCCAATACTGTTCACTTGTTTTTAAGTCAGTATTAGGAAGCTTTTTGTTGTTGTTGTTGACTCTAAAAAAAAAGTAGACTCTTGTTCTTACCTTGCAGGCGCGGTACAGATATTTCTTCTCCTGGGTCAGCTTGTAAAGGGACAGGAAGGCGTATCCGTTGCCGGCGGTGCCGTGGCAGATGCCGTAGCCTTTTCTGAGCAGACCCCGCTGCCAGATCACCTCCGCACATTCTGCAGCCTCCTTCAAGTACTTCTCCTCTTTAAACACCTGGGGACACACAGGTAAAGCCAAAGGAATCAAACCTGGACAAATGGAAAGGTCACAAAAACCACAGTCAAAAGGAGAATTTCAGTATTTTTTCAACCTGGACCAAATTGTTTTAGCCTCAGGCTCAGATTGGTATTAGTCTATGACTAGTTTATGAAAAAAGTCTTGTTCTTAATTCTCGTGCGTCTCTTGTGCGTCCAGAAAGCGTACCTTATTTCAGCATTTCCAAACCTGGAATTCCTATGAAATGGGCACTTGAACGTCCTGTAATACTGCCACTTCCTGAAACATGTGCATGATCACAGCTGATGTCGTCCTGCACTTGTGAGAAATAGCAGAGCCCCCTGTACAACTAGAAACTAGAAATACTTTTGTTAAATTCTGGATTTGTAAAGATGCTCCGTCATTGGAAGGCTGGGATAAGGAGCTGGGAAATGGACTAATAATAAGCACAACCAGTCATGACGCAGTGGATCCCTCCTTCTACCTAATCCTGGAACGGACTATGGCTGACTTTTGTTTTTTGTAATAATGCCTACCTGGTACCTAATGTGTGTGTGGATCTGTGCACATGTCACATTAGATGGATACAATGTGATTGGTAAGCTCAGTAAAAAGATCCCTCACTGAGCTGTTTCAAAGGGAGCTTTAAGGTGAGCAAATAAATCATAGAGCTGGTTTATTGACAAGA
Organism: Perca fluviatilis; assembly: GCF_010015445.1. Classification (NCBI taxonomy): domain Eukaryota; kingdom Metazoa; phylum Chordata; class Actinopteri; order Perciformes; family Percidae; genus Perca; species Perca fluviatilis. The sequence continues at coordinate 5,923,971 of NC_053133.1, read as the reverse complement.
TGTGTTGCATAGCAACAAGAGGGATGTGGCGCTCCATGCAGCGTTTTATATCTTCCTGTGTTGCTGGTGATGCTCCCAGCTTTACTTGCGATGGAGACACTTTGAAACATCTCTCTGTAATAACACATATCCAATCTTATTGCTCGGTGAAGCAATGATTGCATTATTATGCTCATGTTTTCTGTTTGGTGAATACCAACAGATTTAAAATGAAATACAGAATGTAGACGGTACTATAATGGCTGCCCTGAAATACAAACAGCCAAATGAAATGAAAGATCTGTTGGGTGTTCTGGTAATAGTGAGACCGTGATGAGCAATTGTGCCTCCCTTTGTTCTGAGTTCTGTGCGTTGCATTAGTGAGAAGAATGCCAGAATAGCAGCACATGGGTCCCTAATGGGCCAAGAAAAGAAGGAACTAGCCTACAGAGCATTAGGCAAGGAAAGGCAAGATCATTTATATAGTACATTTCAGCAATGAGGCAATTCAAAGTGCTTTGCATTACTGCAGTGTGTGTGAGTATTTGTGTATCCACAGCCAGGCTACTAAAATAGCTGGTGTTTAATCAGGACGGGAGCATTTATATTCCATCATAACTTCCTTACGAGTTCAGCAGTGACAAGCTAAAGCGTGTGTTTAACACTAAATATTAAACACTTCTACAAGTGTTTTCTTTAAAATAGGGATACACCGAATCCATATTTTTGGGGTTTGGCCGAATACCGAATCCACTGGTTAAGATTTTGTTGAATCCGAAACCAAATACCGAATCCTACTCCCATCCTCAGTCTATTAACACAGTAAACACATTAATGAAGTAAACAACGTCCACAGCAATGTATTTTTCATTTTATTTACCTGATGTTGTTGCATTTTGGCTGCTGTCTGTAGATTCCTTCATGCATGACTTGTATTCTTTCAGATGTTTCATACGCAGATGTTTTAACAGCGGCGATGGTGTGTATTGTTTAGGGTCCTCGCCACCACGAGACAAATCGGCATTGCAAATTGAACATGTAGCTGGACTTGAATGGCCTTCTTTTGACTGAAAGTACTGCCAAACAACACTTTTTCTGCTTACAAGTTCCATTTCCACTTTCTCACAGCCTACTGCATTGAACGCTCCGCCTACGTAAACACCGTGCCGTAATCAACGGCGCCGTCATTCCATCAACCAGCGTAGCGCGCGTAGTGCAAGTCTAGGGTTCGGTGGGAAAAAATTCTAAGGTTCGGCAGAAACCGAACCCTGTCAAAAAGCCCAATATTCGGCCGAATCCGAAGCCGAACCCTGATTTGGTGCATCCCTGCTTTAAAATGGCCACTACACGTTACCAAGGCTCTCCAACACAATATAATAGAGCCTTGCCATGCGGTGCCAGTGTTGGACAGGAAGGCTTCCTGTCTGGTCAGTTCAGACAGATGCTCGACAGATGTTGTTCGACTGCTGTGGAAGTATAGATGTTACTGCACAACGCGGACCACAGAAGCAGACTCACCTTATAAGCCATGATGAGCATATGGATGACACCAGGAGCTCCGTGGCACCAGTGAACCAGCCGGTCACTCTCGTTACTCAGCGACGACGGGAAGTTCCCCGAACGAAACCTCTTGTGGCGGACGTAGTCGATGCTGGGACGGATCAACTGGGCCAGAATGTCTGGGTGGACCTTAGCTCCGGGCTGGAGACAGACAGAGTTTACTTGAATTATTACTGGTCATCTCGGAGCTATTACCATCCTGCTTTGGAAACACAACATGTTCCATCAATGTAACGCGACCTGAGAAAGATGGAGTCAGGAGAGGATGTAGGAGAGTAAGGATCAGGGATTTTAGAAACTCATAATGTAATATCTGTGCATAATGTAGTACTATTATTGTCATATTATACAGGAAACCCAAGCTGCCAAGCTTCAGGATGGAACCATTATACAGCCAGTATGCTTCAGAACCCCCCCCCCCCTTTACCGGACCTTTCCGACATCAGATTAGGGGGGCTGTGTCTCACCATTTCTGAAATCAACAATGATTTTTCTCTAGACACTTTTCTTTTTCTCATTCTTAACATAACTATTTCTATCACTTTTACAGGAGAGAAAATGTGTCTTGTGGTGGCTGCTTGCAAAGAAAGTTCGTCCTTTGAATAACGCCAGACTAATACGGTGAGTTCAATATCCTCATGAAACAAATGAGGACGATAGACGAAGAGTAGCACTTTGAATACTTCAGAATGTCTGCACAACGATTCGATGACCTACTTGGTCGGATCAAGCCCTTCATTCACCATAAAAGAACTCATCTTAACCCAGTAAGTTTATGAGAGAGACTTGCAGTCACTCTGAGAGTCCTGGCATCCGGTACCAGTCAGAATGTAGTTGCTACTGGCGCACTTGCTCGGAAAGCTTGCCCTCGAACTCGTCCATGCTTCCTGTTTCCGCTTTGTCGTGCGCCACTGAAAAAAATAGAGTGGTGCACGACCTCTAGTCGCGCACTTTAAATCCTGGCGCGTCAGCGAGATCTACGTCATTTTGATGTCACATTGTCACGCGACAGGTTGGGAACGGCGACTGTAAAGAGGCCTTAAGACGGATTCCCTGCATGCCTTATGGCTGAAAATGAAAATCCAATATTCTTTTCCTACGATACACTGTATACTGCCATATGAATAAATACTGGAATATTTACGATAGGACTTGAATAGCTCTATTTGTAAATGATAAATCATTTTCGAATTCCTAGGGTGACTTTGTAGGGGAGTACATCTACATAGACAATACAAATTTAAAAAAAATTATGTGAACCATCCTTTCTTAAACTTTAATGCTTTACAAATATGAATTTCTCCATGAGATCGATCGATCGAAGTTGGACCTAACCTTTTATGTTATGTTACGATGGATCTATCTATCTATCTATCTATCTATCTATCTATCTATCTATCTATCTATCTATCTATCTATCTATCTATCACAAAAGCAAGTAAGGGCTGTGACTAGTCTTCTGAAGTGATTTTGGAGGGGAAATAAATTAACACTGGTTGACCCACATGACGCTGTCAATCCAGGCCAAGGTGAATGATATTAACGCATTGATGTTGCTTCCCCTAAAATAAAGGGTTCGGTTTGATTTTGCTCACTCATTTCCAGGCTGTATTGGACCACTAGCTAGTCCCTAACTCAATTAGCTGTAGCCTGGCTGAAGTATGGTCTGGAGACATTGTGATAATGTTGCATTAATCAGGTGAATCATTAATGAGGTGCTTTATTTCTATTTTGCAGCCAACACAAACACTGACTACTGGTAGCTTCACTGTGGAAAAAAACACATGTAGTAAACTTTTTTTCATCAGCAATCAGAGATGATTGATTATCCAGACTAGCGTGACAACACTGCCTAAACTGAGAGAATCTAATCTCTTCACTGTATCCTCACGGCAGCGAATTCTGAATTTGGATGATCTTGTCACGCTCCGACCCTCAACACAGTGGTCATATAAAGTCTGATTAAGATTACATTTTAGATTTTCACAAGGGCTGGCTAGACATCCCAACACCAACAACCAACCAGTGGACCCATTCAGCCTGTCTTACCTGCATCAGCATGTGATAGATTCCAGCCAGGCCGTGGGCAGCACCAATGTACTGCTTCTTGTGCCATTCGTAGAGCAGAGGGCAGCGATCCGTCTTCTTCTGCTCGGCTGACATGTTCTTCCCCGATTCCACGATGGCCATCACCACCTGAGGATTTGAAAGGGAGAAAAAGTTGGGTAACCCTTTACCTGAAGCTATCTACATAAGAGTGACCTGACACGGTCATGAACACGTGACACTGTCATGACACATAACTCTGACCCTAACCCTAACTTGTCATGACAAAAACCGAATGACACTTAATTAGGGATGGGCATCGTTTGGATTTTAACGATTCTGATTCCAATTCCGATTCTTCCTTTCGATTCCGGTTCTTATTGATTCTCGTTTTTCCGATTCTTTGAGGGGTGGAGTTGAAACGGGTTAGATGCTTATTTCACAAAGAAGAGGAAAGTTTTATTTTGATTCATAGGTGGGTTGCAGTTTTACAGCTTTTACAATGCAAAATAAAGCCACACTAGAGCTCCGCTTACTGTGCTGCCGCGACACGCTGCAACGCCACGCAGCCGCTACGGAAACCAAAACTTGCGCATATTAAATTTGGAACCTATGATCAGATTTGAAACCAAATCCTCCAAACGATTCTAATAAAGAAACGATTCCGATGGAATCGTAATTTTTGAAACGATTCCGATTAGGAATCGGTTCTCGACTTGTTTATAATGTTTACGACACGTTCATGACAGTGTCATGTCACTCCTGTGTAGATCCCTTCAAGTAAAGAGTAACCAAAAGTTGCAGAACACAAATGACCCGTTTGACTGTATCCTGGCAGATAGTTGGTTCTCCTTGTGGGAACCGAATTCCTACAGCTTGCCGGTGTTAAATCGCGTGTCCTCAGGCGTTCAATGTGGAGAACAATCACTGAGAACCGACTCCGCCCGTAATCAAATCCTCTTACTGAACGGGAATCCTTTTCAAAGCCCTTACCGAATCGGATCAGGTTTGGCTTTTAACATTTGCAAATAACCAGGACAAAACTCAGATTTGATTAACAGGATGTGTTGTTAAGTGAGAAAGCGTTAACAGGGCATTTTTAGCGTTGACAACCTATAGCTGCAACCTGAAAATAAGACCTGCAGCAGAACATATGGATTGTTGGGGCGACCTCTAGCTCACCCAGTAGAGTGTGCCCCCCCATGTAGGCTGAGTCCTTGGCAGCGGCCCGAGTTTGAATCCGACCTGTGGCCCTTTGCTGTGTGTCAACCCCCTCCCTCCCCCCATGTGTAATTGATTAGGAAAGGTCTCCTTTCTCTCTCCGACTATGCCCATCGTCTGTATCCACGCATGTCTACTTGAGTATTAGCGAATACCCTGTGGGAGGAAGAAAAGGGACAGCGTGTTTCCAACTGAGCCTGACCAGATAACAGTCAGTAATTTGTGCAATAAAGCACAAATATATCTTTGTGTTGTGCCTGGTTCAAGTCCCACATTTTGCGTCCCAGTAGGATTCAGTAGGGTCTGATCTTAGAGATGAAGGCACAGGCAGGGCTCTATTTTTAGTTTTAGGCATGTGAAGAACTCTAAATACAGATAGAAAGACTATAGTCTGATGCTAGGAGTTTGGGTTCACATTCTCTGTCTCTACCGGATACAAGAATAGGTTAGGGTTTAGGTACTAGATCTGCCCTAAATCTCAAATCATTTATGTCCTCCAGTAAATCTTATGAGCTTTGAATTTAGATTTATGAATTTGTTGAGCAGTTACTAAATGGGAGCTTCTGCAGCAAATTGCCCCCTACTTTGCTATGAAACATAACCATGCATTTGTATGCCAATAAATGATGTGACATGAAGGGTCATGTTCTTGTAGTTGTACAGAGGTGGTCTGGGTTAACGGGGGATGTACAAGCCCAGGACCTACTGAAGACCAGGGTTTGCATTAGTGGTGAGCGATACTGCAGAATTTAGTATCGATCCGAGACCAAGTAAATACAGGGCCAGCATCGCTGATACCGATACTTTTTAATAATTAAGGTGGATTCATCATCAAATTACTAAATCTGAGTGAATTTTCATGACCTTTAAGTGGTTAAGTGGGATTTTCCCTTTGGATTAATAATAAGTTAAAACCCAGGACATTGTTTTCATATGCTTGTATAACATTTGTTGTGTTACCACTGTATCTTACAGCCTTTTTACAAATGATACAGCTTGCCCTGGTTTCATTTTGGGCCTGAAAATATCACCACACGGCGCTCCTCTTCCTCTCTGCCATTCTTCTGCTGCGTCTCTGTCCTGCTTGTGTGTGTGTGTGTGTGTGTGTGTGTGTGTGTGTGTGTGTGTGTGTGTGTGTACCATAGACAGTTAAAGAAATGGAACAAGTGATCCCATAGATTTCAACGGAGACCAGTGAAGTGAATTAGAAGCAGTTTTCCGGTGCTGGCTGAGCGTTACTGAGCAGCCTCCAACTGAGCTCGAAGACGTAGATGTGACGTGAACAACCTGTCTGAAAGTGTGAAGTCTTCTGGTAGCTGTGCCAAGAGAAATCTCAATCATTCCCAATCTCACAGAGACGGAGCGCGTAGGTATATGAGAGGAGATAACATAGGCACAGGCTAATTAATGATCACTAAAATGCTAGTGTGGAAATTGAAGTAGATTTACAAGAGGCAATTTCTCACGTTGAGCACACGAGTGCGTGGGTCGTTTATTTTTCAGCAAGAAGACAACTCTACAGGGAAAAAGGCGCTGACCAGCAACAAAACCCCGTAGGGTCTAACGTCATCACGCATTCAGAACATTTAAAGGGGCCGCGGTCCCTGAACAGCCATAATTACATGAAGTGACTAAGGACAGTAAATTACATGAATATGTATTACGTTTATCACTGCATGTAGAACCATATTAAGAACAAGGTTCTGCGTTAATAATAAACAGTGTGTAGAACCACACTTAACAAATAAGGTGAATTATGTATGTCACATTCACTACTAGTTAACATGAATTAAACTTAAACAGCTAATGTAAGTCCAAACTGCCTGTGAGCTTCTCCTGTACTATACGGTAATTCCTCTACTATGGGACAGTAAGTCGCGTGGTTATGACACAATCGTTAGCCTATTTTTACAAAAGCGTCTGCTACGGAGCCATAACGTGAGGTACAAGGTAATGGAGCCGTTTATACATTGTTGTGTTTCTTTAGAAATAAACAATGTACAAATAGAGTCTTGAAACGCTTCAGATGTCAAGTTATTCGCTGTCAAAGGGACGTCAAAAACGAATGGCAGTCAAGATGGGTGAGTGCCTGTTAGCATCAAAAATGGCGCCATAGGAGCTACGCGTTGTGGTGAGAGGCTTACCCCCTTGGTGCGTGCTGCTGGCCGCCACCGGGGCCGGGCTGCTTGCTTGCTTGCCTGGCGCCGCCGAGTCACGTGACGGTACAACATCAAATCACAAGAGGGGGGAGGAGGAGCAAAGTGGGCCTGCTCCGCGCTGCGACCGGAGCGGCGCTCGCCCAGACACAGACAGCCAGGTCGCCTCTCTGATGAAACCACAGCGGTGCATACCGGAGAGAAACTGAAACTAAAGTATCGATCTCATTCCACTATTATTGATCAATATCAATACCATCGTTAGTATCGATATTATCGATATTTGGATCTATCCGCCCACCACTAGTTTGCATCGGTACGTTTAGGGTACAGCGACACCGGTTAAGGTTTAGGAACCATGACGGTTTGAGGATGCTTTCACAAGACATACTGTGGGTTTCTGTCACACTGTGTGTGTGTGTGTGTGTGTGTGTGTGTGTGTGTGTGTGTGTGTATATAGAGGTTCTGAGTCAGCAGTTTGTGGTCCCCAAGCAAGATCGAATGAGTGAGAAAAGGAAAAACGGTTCTGCTGCGGCAGCTCTGCCTTCCTCATGACAGAGCAGATTTACAGCCAGCGAGTTCTTTTCCACTTCCCTCCTATACATCTATACCAATGGTCGAACAATTATCGGCTGCGATATTCACCATTTTTTTTTTCCCCACGATTGTCGGAATCTTTATTTTTCTTATCCGATTGCCAATAACAAATGTACAATTTTAAAATGTGCTGCTTTGTCTCCGATGCAACCGCTTCCTTGGTGTCTGTAGTCACCACTCTGCCTCAGTCAGTGTCCCGCCCACAGCACCTGATTGGTTATACATCACACCTAGCAGCCTATCACCCCTCCTGAAGGCGGCCGAGCCACAGAACACAGACTGGAGCTGCTGCTGAGTGAGCGTATGTGCAGTGGAAGGCAGCAGATATTGCTGAGGCTGCAATAAACACCACAACCATTGTTTCTGCTTGTTACGCTCAACGCTTTTTATTTACTGGATGTACGTTGGTCAGTGTAACGCTTATCAGTTCAATTTCCTAAGCACAATCGGACATTTGGAAAAACGATATCCAATATGGGTTCCAATATCCAATTTTTCATTTTTTTCCCGCCGTGACAAATAAAAAAAATTTGATCTTTAAACTGTTTTTCCTATTTTCTGTTTTTATTCAGAGGATCAGAAATTTAGAAAATTACAAAATTGCGTCTGGACTCCAATTATTCAATAATGCAAATGGCGTTCTCTCTCTCGTTCCGCCTAGCTACACCCCGCCCCCCCACTCAAAACCATCAGTTGCAAGCACCTCTGAGCCCAAAGTCTATCATTCCTTTTAGTTTTTTTGGTCCATATGCAGGTAATGACCTGCATATTCTGCAAAGTAGAGGAAGAGAATACCATCGCAGTATTGAATAATTGGAGCCCAGACGCAAATTTGTAATTTTCTCAATTTCTGATCCTCTGAATAAAAAACTGAAAATTGGAAAAAAAAGTTTAAAGATCCAATTTTTTAATTTGTCAAGGTGGAAAAAAAATTTGATATTTGAACCCGTTTTTCTGTTTTTCCAAATGTCCGTTTGTGCTTAGAAAACTGAACTGATAAGCGTTACACTGGCCTACGTTGACTCCAGTTCTAGGAGTATGACTGCAAGGAGAGATAAAGGGAGCGAGACGGCGCCTGGGCGAGAGATGCGACCCATCAGCGGATTTTCATAGATTATATTGGTTAATCCCTAATCCATACCCATCTACACCCACATACAGTTTGTCCAACAGCCGTTAAAAGGGGTTAAAAGGGTTGTCGTTTAGCTTTATGCTCGCAGGTTTCTCTATAGAGCTCCACCTACAGCTTTGGAACAGAGATTTGGCAACGCTGTCGGAAAAACTCGTCTCTCCCACCCCCCTCCCATCTTCTCCCTCTGGTCGTGTGCATTTGTTTTCAAAGAAGCCGGCGAACGCACCGAGCCATGTCCACTGAGTTTTTTCTTTAAATATTACCCTTCTCTCCCGGGTCTGTAACATCATTCTTTTTTTCCTACAATGGCCTTAGAAGCAGGAGCAACTAGCTGACAAGAAACTGATGTTTACTCGTGTCTGACTCCTCTCTCGGTCAGTCTGCCGTTTCCTCTTCCTCGGTTCCTCCGACAGTGCTTTCCTAGCTTTCTGCTTCTTTTTCGCCGGCTCAGCCATGACGATAGTGTGAAAAACTCCATCGCTACCTTGTTTTTCATAGCTAGCCGGTTCCTGGATGTGTGCAGTGCCATGAAGCAATTTGTTACATGGCGAGACCTGATATCATGCAACCAGGGGCGGATCTACAGGGGGGCAAAGGAGCCTTGCCCCCCTAGCTGCCCCCCCCAACTTTGGTGATCCAAAAACTGAACTTGTAAAACTAACCCGCCACTATGTCCACAAGCTTCTCGAAACAGTGAACTAAACAATACATTTACCAAAAGTGAACAATTTAGTTTTTTATTTCAAATGCATTATTAGCCCCCTGCCCCTCAAATACTTAGCTACGTCCCTGATTCAAACGTGCAGAGCGGCGTTTGCTCAGTCTGGCTCACACACAGCGAGAAAATTCAAAGAAGTACACAGGAGGAAGAGAATGAGGGAAATGAAGGAGAAGGCAGTAAACTGGAGAGACCACGGAGGGTCAGAGCACGAGAAGACCACAGAAGGAAAAGAGGAAATAAGTGGAGGAGATGAGGAAAAAGAAGAATCAGTGAGGGATGAAGAGGAGGCTCCAGATTCAGAGAGAGGGACAGAGGCAGAGAGTGATCAGGAGGAGGCAGATGAAGATGACAGGGAGGAAGAGGCCTGCCGTTACCCCTGGACCATATGGTAGGTTTTTATTCTTCTTCCATATAAATTGCCGTACAGTAGGATAATATGTAATGTCACTTATATGCATTGGCTATGTTCATGTTTAGAATAGGTATATTCATTCCCATCATAGACTCAATGATCAGTGAGCTGGACAGGCACTTTTTAAACTCTAGCAGCCAGATAATGAGGGGTGTACAAGCTTTAGACCCATCAAACAATGACTTCTTAAAAGGAAGAATTGGTTTTGTTAGTGGCTGAGGAATATGGCTCGGAAAAGTATTAAAAGTATTTAAAACTATTTTTGTGTTGGTTTGGTTAAAGCCATTCACATATAGGGATTCCCACGTACCGTCTACCCATGCCACCCTGCCAAGACCTCTTGCCCCCCCCTTTGCCACCCCATATAACATTTTCTAGCTCCGCCACTGCACGCGACAACTTTGGGCGGCTCGCCGGCCCAAAGTGTGTTTTTTTCGCTCACAGGCGCTAGGGGGGAGCGAGACGACCACCATTCAACACGAAAAAAGTCATAACCATTCCAATGACTCCGAAGCTGTTCAGTTATGGTAAATTAAGGTAAAAAAAACTGTATATTTCCCCTTTAAAGACGGTGCCAAATGTAGCCTCAGATTACATAAAACGTCAAAACTGTCTTTGGTATTTCTTGATCAAAACTAGGCCAAAGTTTGCAACGGTCAAATAACTAGAATGTGACGGAAACTAACAAAATGCTCAACAAAAGAACCAAAGCTAAATCAAACTGACCAGTGGTGGTGGTACATGGGACGTGACCGACTCGTGACAACGTGTTTTTCCTTCATAATACTGTAAAGTTCGAGATAGAAGTTCAAACTGGCACTGAGCAAGTTGTACACGTTACACCGTAACACTTTGAATAACCGAGGGATACATGTGGAAGAAAAAGCATGCATGTGCGGGTCTGACCTTTGCAATGGTGCTCTCATCCACTGTGTCAGCTCCGATCTCTTTGTTAACGTAGAGCAGAGCGTAAAGGTAGCCGGCCCGGCCATACAGCAGCTCATCTGGCATCTCGGAGTCTGGAGCCAGCACGGAGCCCTGGAGCTGCAGGAGCCTGACACACACACACACACACACACACACACACACACACACACACACACACACACACACACACACCAACACCACCCCCATGTGATGACACAGAAATACACTCCAAAAGGGCACAACTCACTTGGGAATAGGGTTGGGTACCAATAACGCTGGGTTAAGGAGCTATAGGGGGAAACGGGAGGCAGAATCAGATTTTATATAAACAGTGTACTGATGTCACATTGTTGAAGAAATGATGCAGTCCTTATCTAGAAAGTCTTTATGAACTGCGTCGCTGCAGTCCACTGCGGTGCAGTGCTGCAGAATGAATATAGGGGAATGGATATTTAGCATTATTCTTATTTATCTGGCCTGGTAGGGGTTCCTGCCTGTACAATTATAGGGGAAACACTGACATTTGCAGTTTTCAACATGCATTGGTAACATAAAATATGTCTGTGGCGCCACATTAGATTCCCCCACGTAGAACAACCACGTCCATACCTACGTGCACAGTGCCAGCCACTCACCTGGACAGACAGTCCTGACTGTCAGCAGTGTTATTCAGTTTGTGGTAAACCACCGCGCCCACTGCCAGCGGCCCCGCGTCGCCACACAGGAAAGTCACTTTGCGGCCATTCAGGATCCTCATGGTCCTCTTCACGTAGTCCAGCGCCCTCTGCAAGTGGGTGGCCTCACAGGACGCCCTGTGCAGCTGGAGGTACAGCAGGGCAATGCCTGTAGGGAAGACAGCACACGGGGGATCACCGATAGGCTGAAACTGGCCAAGGGGATCGGCATGTCTTCTCAGTTTGACACAGACCTGTCCAGCCGGTGTAGGTGGAGAAGTCATGGGGGTCGGCAGTCTTCAGGCCCTCCTCCATCTGCTGAAGGAGATCTTTGATCTTATTGTGTACCTTCTTCTGGAAAGCTGCGCTCACCTGAGGAGGAGAGGGCCAGTCAGTCAGCTGGAAAAAACTCACAACACCTTCAAACTAGGGCTGCATGATATGAAGAAAAATATGCGATATGCGATAACGTTGTTGAATATCACGATAACCATTTTACCTGAGTACACTTTTAATATTTTACAGATATTAAAGTGTACTCAGGTCTGCTGCATACAACAAAATAGTTACTGCAGTACACATTCAAAATACTGGAGAGAGTCGATAGGAACCGCTAAAAATACCACTACCTTGCCGTCCTTTTCCACCCGACTGCAGGGGTCCAGACTGCGACCAAATGGTCGCATTTTGTGACCAAAATTTGAGATACAGTATTAGGGGACCACTAAGGTCTATATAAAAGAGACTTCAGATACAGTATTAGGGGACCACTAAGGTCTATATAAAAGAGACTTCAGATACAGTATTAGGGGACCACTAAGGTCTATATAAAAGAGACTTTATATACAGTATTAGGGGACCACTAAGGCCTATATAAAAGAGACTTCATATACAGTATTAGGGGACCACTAAGGCCTATATAAAAGAGACTTCAGATACAGTATTAGGGGACCAATAAGGCCTATATAAAAGAGACTTCAGATACAGTATTAGGGGACCACTAAGGTCTATATAAAAGAGACTTCAGATACAGTATTAGGGGACCACTAAGGTCTATATAAAAGAGACTTCAGATACAGTATTAGGGGACCAATAAGGCCTATATAAAAGAGACTTCAGATACAGTATTAGGGGACCAATAAGGCCTATATAAAAGAGACTTCAGATACAGTATTAGGGGACCACTAAGGTCTATATAAAAGAGACTTCAGATACAGTATTAGGGGACCACTAAGGTCTATATAAAAGAGACTTCAGATACAGTATTAGGGGACCACTAAGGTCTATATAAAAGAGACTTCAGATACAGTATTAGGGGACCACTAAGGTCTATATAAAAGCATCCAAAGAGCACCATGTCATGGGACCTTTAACGTTAGCTTGCTATTCTATGGAAAGTTACGTATTGTTTACGTGCGAGAAATCACGTGTATTTGAACAGTCTGGCTTTCCATAGGTCGCTGTCTACTTTACTAACTACGGTAGAGAAGAGGCGTCGTTTGTCTTTTAATCCGGTTTTAATACCATTCGTCTGATGCGTATTTGATCCCGGAAGTTGGAACCTGTGAATATCTTTCCAACTTTAGCGGACTGCAGCAGGCGCGCTTCTGTAGTTTCTGTGATCCGGAGCTCTCACCTGTCCGTCGGCATCGAACGGCTCGTTGTACTGGGATTCCGCTCCGGAGCTGGAGCCGGGCAGACCCTGCTCCCAGTCCAGGTACGGGTTCGGGAAAGAGCGCTCCTCCATCTCTGCGTCTGGAGCCGAGATCAGCTTCAGGCGCTTGGACACGTTATCTCCCATCGCTACGGCGGCTCGCGAGGGACGGAAAGCCTCAGGCGCACTGCAAGGACCATAAGACATCATCCATGTTCAAGATTCAAGATTCAAAATTAACTTTATTGTCCCGCATCGTGGTAAATTAGTCTTGGGCACTTAACCCATGCTGCAGCCATAGTAAATACAAATAAACACAGACAGCATGTACAAACAACATACTGTACAATACCATACAGACCGTACTATGGTCCTGATGGTGTATAAAAAAACCAACACCAATTACTAATATGAGAATATAAGGTGGTTATGAAAATGTGTTTAATGCGTTTAAGTGCAAACATTATAGAATCAATGAACTGCAAGAACTCCTGCTAGAGAGCGAATGGTACAGCAGCAATATGCTTTATTATAAAGACAATATATAGATCATACTGCTTTACTGTATGAACATATTTTACGTTTTACATAATGTAAAGTGAGAACAATATGCAGATCAAAAATGTCTCAATGGAAATACAGACCATGTGTTGCTGCTGTGATTAGCACTGTATTAGCAGCCCCGGCTCCGGTTGCTACAACACTGCAGGTAATGACAGGTGGGGCCAGAGTCGGACTTACCAGGAGGCGATATTCGATCCGCGGTCCGTCCGGTCCTCTCAGTCTCTCCACAGCGGCTCGGTCTGGGGCTGATCGTGGTGGGTGGTTGCGGCAGCCTCCAGCCTCCCAGCAGCCTCTCTCAGCATCCCCTGGCCCGGCCGCTCCCGTCTCCCGGCGGATGGACAGAGCTGGGAAGCTGCAGTCAGAGCGGGCAGGCGGTGCCATGTGTCACTGCCGCATCACTGTCCCCCGCTGCTCTCTGAGCCGTCACACTGCTGCTGATGCTGATGCTCGGTTCGCTCTGTACGCCCCCACACACACACACACTCCCTCCCTACACCAGCACCAGTCACTACCCAGCAGTCCTGTCCCGGGCAGCTGACTCCAAATGTGAATGGTGACAGATGGTGTTGGTGTGTGATGCGGCCGGGATTAGGCAACATAGCGCACTTCTTTCATCCCTCCTGCTTTCCCTTTCTGTCGCTTCCTCCTGCCTGCTTCACTACGCTACAGCAAACGTTGGGATGCACCTTTCAGAAAACATATTTAGTGACTAAAGGCGTGTGTCTTGCTTAATATGATTTGTAAGGCGATATGAAATAGATGAATCAGTTTATTGAAGGCTTTTAGCTTCATCTCAATAGTGATGTAATGCTTCCCTGATTCCCTTCTTCCAAAAGGGCTGACCACTTCAGCAATGAGTGAGACCAGAGCACTAACGGATTAACTGTTTACCTCTGTCTCCATCAGAGGAAATGGACGAGCTCTAAATGAATATGGTGAACAAGTAGAATGTATCTGCATTAGGGTAAGACTAATAGTTTGCCTGTATATGTGGCTGATATCGACCTTTAATAAAGAAAAAATGGAATCGGTGTTGTTCAAACTGCCATGAAGCAACATTTTCTGTGCACCCATTTTATTTATTAATCTATCATTCAGAGATGTATTTTTTTTTTTGTATTTAATCTTCATTTAAAGCAACTGGAGGGGCTCAGGCCAGCCTGTCTTTAGTAACACCACTGTAAAAACGAGAACTTGAAATTGCTCATCTTACTTTGATTTTCAATTAAACAGAACAAAAAACACATAATTGCATTATAAACTTTGTTAAAGTAGTTACTTCAACTCACTGTATTAAGTGTATTGTGATAAGTTGGTCTCACTTCAAAATGTATGGTGGCGCCACTTTGAATTTGTAGTTAGACTCAAATTGAGGCCAGGTCAATTACTCTTTTCATGCTCCACGCTAAAACAGGGTTTCCTGGGCAGTTCTGCAGGGGTTTTCAGTTGCCTACCTTTTCGGCCTGCTCTATGCCTTGAACTCCGATTTGCGTACTGCAGTCAGGTGGTTCATTGGCTGGTCAATTCCCATGATGCAAGGCAGTAAATGGTTGTGTCAAACTTTGCTGAAAAGTTTGCAGTTTGTTCGAAATACAAATGTAACTTTATGAATTCCGTTTATTAAACGTGTCTGTTTAGAATGTAGTGTTTTGTTGCCTGGTAATTGTCATTGTTGTGCTGGTTTACATTTGTAACCATGAGGTAAGTGACTGTTACGTTTGATAAGAAGAGCTGGAGTTTTGCAGTGTTAGACTTTGAGCAGTAATAGGCTTCCTTCAGCCAGTATTCTGCGGCGCGTCACTTCACTAGTGGCCCTTTTATGTCAAGTGATGCAAGATCAGCAGCTTTAGATGGGCCCCTATTTTGCACGGGGGCTTTTTTAGAAGTCGAAACTTTGTTTTTACACACAAAAGTTAATTATCTGAACAAAAGATAATTAGTTGACATGACTGTTTTTGGAATTATTTAGTATGTGAAACTTAAGATTTTAAGTTTTTATATCTATGAAAGATAAATTATTTAAACAAAACATTATTAGTTGGCACAGCATATGAAAGTTAATTATTTGAACAAAACATTATTAGTTGGCTGAACTATTTTCAAAACGTAGGAGTTTGAGTTGGCCTCAAAACTCAAAAATCTAGTGCAGTAAGTTGCCTTGAAATTTTGAGTTTTCACAACATTTTCGTTTTTACAGTGACTAAATCATTCAATTTCATTTTTCCTTACAGTGACAAACAATGTTCTTAGAAAACTTCTAAATACAGGTCATGTTTCTTCTCATTTATTGACGGTCACATTTGAAGACATTGAGATGTTTATATGATTATTAAGTATATTATAAAGTACTCCAAGTGACCTTTTCAACACAGAATGTCAATACAGAACATTGATCAGTCTCAGCCGAACAAGACTGTAGCCCTTTGCGGCCCCTGAAGGCTGCAACAGTAAAAAAACAAAAAAAACAATGTTGCGTTCCTGAAATGGGGGTGCGTTGAACACCCTGTTGTGTGTGCAAGGCCAGGGAACAATTGTGACCACGGTTAAGAGAAACCAGTGTTAACTGTTGGTACAGAAAATGTATTGGAACAGGAACTTCACCACTTTTATTAGGTGCTAAGCGCACGGAGCCCCAGTATCTCTGTAAAATAGCCTCGGGAAGGAACTTGTTTTGGTGGAAGGTGTGTACGTTCAAAAGTTGTTTTAGTCGTGCAACAGAAAACTCAGATTGGACAGATAGTCTAGCTAGCTGTCTGGATTTACCCTGCAGAGATCTGAGGAGCAGTTAGAGCTGGGCAATATATCGATATTATATCGATATCGTAATATGAGACTAGATATCGTCTTAGATTTTGGATATCATAATATCGTAATATGGCATAAGTGTTGTCTTTTCCTGGTTTTTAAAGGCTGCATTACAGTAAAGTGATGTCATTTTCTGAACTTACCAGACTGTTGTAACTGTTCTATTACCCCACTTAGTCATTATATCCACATTACTGATGATTATTTATCAAAAATCTCATTGTGTAAATATTTTGTTAAAGCACTAATAGTCAACACTACAATAATATCGTTGCGGTATCGATATCGAGGTATTTGGTCAAAAATATTGTGATATTTCATTTTGTCCATATCGCCCAGCCCTAGGAGCAGTTAACCATAGTCCTCAAAAATCGACCAGAGTTTAGAACGCCAACTCAAAGGAAGAGGAAGGTGACGGGCATCCGGCCAAAAAGAGGGACATCCAGCGCAATCCCGGAAGTGGAACGTCGTGGATATAGACTACCACTTTCATAACTAATGCTGCTGTTTTTCTTGTGAGGACGGTCTTCAAGAAGCAGTGCTGCATCTGATTCACATCTGCATACATTTCATTAGAACACAGCAGATTCTCGAGGAAGCAGAAATGTAGGCTAACCTATTGAATTTAGCCCAAGGAGGTTGATGAAGCTGGACTATAGAGAGCATGCCTCATCTTTGGAACATCCGCTGGTTGAGCAATTAGCATGGTTCACTTGCTGAATTTATACAGCATTCGCCCCAGCCCACGATCAGCAGAGTGCTACCACCTCTCCTCCCTCTCCATCCAGAACTCAGTGGGAGATTTTCAAAGAAATCATGAAGGGCAGTAATGATGTTCTGATTGGCTGTAGGTCACGTTATGTTGCTGGGATTGGTTGGAGGTCACGTTATGTTGCTCTGATTGGTTGGAGGTCACGTTATGTTGCTGTGATTGGTTGGAGGTCACGTTATGTTGCTGGGATTGGTTGGAGGTCACGTTATGTTGCTCTGATTGGTTGGAGGTCACGTTATGTTGCTGGGATTGGTTGGAGGTCACGTTATGTTGCTCTGATTGGTTGGAGGTCACGTTATGTTGCTGTGATTGCCTGGTTGGAGGTCACGTTATGTTGCTGGGATTGGTTGGAGGTCACGTTATGTTGCTGGGATTGGTTGGAGGTCACGTTATGTTGCTCTGATTGGTTGGAGGTCACGTTATGTTGCTGTGATTGGTTGGAGGTCACGTTATGTTGCTGGGATTGGTTGGAGGTCACGTTATGTTGCTCTGATTGGTTGGAGGTCACGTTATGTTGCTGTGATTGGTTGGAGGCACGTTATGTTGCTGGGATTGGCTGTAGGTCACGTTATGTTGCTCTGATTGGTTGGAGGTCACGTTATGTTGCTCTGATTGGTTGGAGGTCACGTTATGTTGCTGGGATTGGTTGGAGGTCACGTTATGTTGCTCTGATTGGTTGGAGGTCACGTTATGTTGCTCTAATTGGTTGGAGGTTACATTATGTTGCTCTGATTGGTTGGAGGTTACATTATGTTGCTCTGATTGGTTGGAGGTCACTTTATGTTGCTGTGATTGGTTGGAGGTCATATGTTGCTGGGATTGGTTGGAGGTCACGTTATGTTGCTCTGATTGGTTGGAGGTCACGTTATGTTGCTCTGATTGGTTGGAGGTTACATTATGTTGCTCTGATTGCTCTAATTGCGCCCAGAGGCATTTTTGCAAGGGGGTAAGCGAGCATCCACAAAGCGTACCTCCTATGGAGCCATTTTGATGCTATGAAGCCATCGCCCGCCGTTAGCATCCCATTGACTGCCATTCATTTTGACGTCACTTTGACAGCGAGTAACTTTACATCTGAAGCGTTTAAAGACTTTATTTGTCCATTGTTTATTTCTAAAGAAACACAACAATGTATAAAAGGCTCCATTACCTTGTATCTCACGTTATGGCTCCGTAGCAGACGTTTTTGTAAAAATAGGCTAACAATTGTGTCATAACCACGCGACTTTCTGTCGCACAGTAGAGAAATGACCATACAGTACAGTAGACATTTTTTTTTACTCATTTGACTTATTTTGTGTGTGAGACTATGACAAATTGTGACATTATAAGTTATAACATTATCATTACCTTTTTTTGCCCCAGAGGAAAAGAGATCCATTCTCATCTCGTGCTCCTCTGCCAATAAAAATACATTTGCTTCTAATTCCCATAACAATATGCAGCTCTTGCAAGGCAATAATCAGAACTGCAGGCTCAGCTTTTTCCCTTGCCGTCTGAGGGAGCCGAGATGATGCTTTACCATAATCTCAAATGGTTCTCTTATTTCTCAGCCAGATATGATATCGCTGAGTGATTAATGCAGTAACAGTCTTAGAAATGGTCCTTTTGCTGTTGTGTTTTCAGATCCAGCAGAACACTGATCTGCAGATCAGACAGATGCAGATGAAAACAGCAGAATGCAGAATGATGGCAGAGCTTCAAATTCCTCATTACCTCGCTTCACTGAAGGCTAAATTCATCAGCCTCTCTTGTTAAGCACAACACACGGCAGTCATACACACCAAGCCAACACTTACACAGAACGGCACCGTGGAAACATATTTCTCCTTCTGCATTTATGGATCTATGTGTTTATTCTTCAGGAGTCTTAGAGTTGGAGAGTTGGATATTACAGTTTATTAACCGTCCTCACATTGAAGAGAACATCTCATGTCTTGATGCTCAGGAGAGACTGAGAGAAGAAGCATCACGTGCGTGCCCATGTTGAGTGCTGTATTTGGGGCGCTTGGCAACAACAACAGATTTTAAAGTCATCAAGGCAAGGACAAGGATTTTTTTGGGGGCTTTTCTGCCTTTAATTGATAGGACAGCTAGGTGAGAAAGGAGAGAGAGAGAGAGAGAGAGAGAGGGAAGACATGCAGGAAATCATCTCAGGTCGGATTTGAACCCTCGACCTTAGCTTGCTAATAAATCCTTTGTATTTTACCTACCTGAGTCGTGTATTCGTGGGTCCATTCTCTGTGTGCGTGATACGCACACACACACACACACACACACACACACACACACACACACACACACACACACACACACACACACACACACACACACACACACACACACACACACACACATACCAACAGAGGAAAGAGTGGTCAGTGCCCACAGGTGAGGTAGAGACAGAGCTTCCTCTTAAATCACTGAATGTAACAAAAAAGATCTCTCTCTCTCTCCAGAAATAAAATATAAAGCTCATGGTATTTCTTCACCGTTGTGTTGTCTTCACCGTTGTCCATAAACCTGTCAAATCTGGGTCCAAATTAAAAAATGCAGGGGTTTTTTTTTGGAACTTTTTCTGACTTTTTTTATGCTTTTTTGATGCTTTTTGTTCTTTTTTTAAAAAACATTTTTGTCCCTCTTTTCAACGTTTTTTTTTATTATTATTATTTATTCATGGTCAATAAACCTAATAAAATGACATTATACCTAATTTTTGAGTTTGAAAAAAAGCAGATATTTTAAATTATTTGGACTAATAGAATAGTTAAGATCAGAGGATGTTGAGTGAATCACAGACTGGTTTATGTCAAAGTTTGGTCAGGATGCTGTTTTTAAACTAGGGCTGGGCGATATGGACAAAATCAGATATCATGATATTTTTGACCAAATACCTCGATATCGATACCGCAACGATATTGTTGTGTTGATTATTGGTGCTTTAACAAAATATTTACACAATGAGATTTTTGATAAATAATCATCAGTAATGTGGATATAATGACTAAGTAGGTAAAGGCAAATAATAGAACAGCTAGTTCAGAAAATGACATCACTTTACCGTAATGCAGCCTTTAAAACCAGGAAAAGACAACACTTATGCCATATTACGATATTACGATATCCAAAATCTAAGACGATATCTAGTCTCATATCACGATATCGATATAATATCGATATATTGCCCGGCTCTATTTTAAGCCCTTTAAACACTTTTTTTTTCAAATGCCATGAAATTAAATAAAACAACCAAAATTCAATGGAAGTAATCCTTAATCTTTCCTGTGAAGGACATGGATGCATGGATGTATATGTTGTATGGGTTCCATACAACGTGCATGCATGCATCCAAGTTATTTTGGGGCAATTTGGTTGTTAAGAAACCCATATTTCTGATATGAAAAAACTTTGAAAACGGGTCAAATTTGACCTGAGGACAACACAAGGCTTAATTATGTCATCGCTTCAAACTTCAAACTGGTGCTTATTGGTGGATAGCCCCTCCAGCATTAACCAGTGAGGTAACACTGGTGTGACAGACAGCAGCACCCGTAGGGATCAATCTATCAATCTATGAGTTGATCACACTTCACTTTAATATTTATGAGCAAATGGTCAGCAAAAATGGAAAGCAGAGACGGTGCAGAGTCACAGCATTACATTTGTTTATTCTTATTACAGAAATAATCTATCATTTAAAGTCCTCAGCTTGCTGACAGATGCTGCTGTTTGGGTGTCCCAACACCCATCCATCTCTGTCCACGTCCAGAGAGCACCCAAACACACTGAGGAGGAAAACACAGCACCACTCCCTGTTCCCGAATCCATCCCTGCTCAGGCGTGGTTAGTGCTGACAGAGATGTCGTCATCAGCCGGAGTAGAGAGGCGCTCCTGGAGGAGGACGCAGCGTGTCACTCCTCTGGTCAGACCAGAGACTGTATCATATTAATGGACAAAGCATCCGGTTCGGCGAAGTGCTGCAAATGGGGGAAGTGCCTTAAACCTGCATTCTACCTGAATTCCATCAGGGGGAGACTCCTTAAACCTGCATTCTACCTGAATTCCATCAGGGGGAGACTCCTTAAACCTGCATTCTACCTGAATTCCATCAGGGGGAGACTCCTTAAACCTGCATTCTACCTGAATTCCATCAGGGGGAGACTCCTTAAACCTGCATTCTACCTGAATTCCAGCAGGGGGCGACACGTGCGGGAAAAGGAGGTCGGAAGTCTATGAGAAAGTGACCCACTTCTCACTTGATTTATGACCTCAATAAACATTTTCACAATGAGTTTATGGTCCCATTCGCTAGTTTTAAGTCTTATGCAACACAGAATGATGTTCATTTTTTGAATTACGGTCTCGTTGATTTTAAAATCTACGATAAAACGGGGTGTTTTAGGGCGTGGCTATGATGTGATTTACAGTTCACGGCCTGTCTTATATGTAATATTACCTATGGGACAAAGATAGATTTAAAACCTAGCGAAGCTAAATCTTACCTCGAATTATGCAGGCTAGCTTTCAGCAGCAGTTGCATCCACATTGCCGG